>NC_068343.1:45406336-45704920 GCF_014633365.1 Diospyros lotus
GCGGGTTCGAATCAAGGGAAAAAGCATGGCCACATGGTGCGCGCGATGGGGGCCAGGCGCAGGCTTGAGCCCGCGCTCGCGAGCGGGGCCAGGCACGGGTGTGGTGGCCTTCGCCCCGCGAGCGGCTGGGCACCTAGCCTTGCTTTACTGCACTGGTGCAGTAAATAACAGCGATTTTAAAACCGCCGCTAAAATTCAAATATTTTAAATTTTTTTGAAAAATCAATATTTTACAATTTTTTTGCGGCGATTTCAAAACTGCCGCTAAATATTTTAAAACTGTCGCTAAATACTTAGTTTGCGCGGTTTAAAAACGACTGCAAAAAATAGCATTTAGTGATAGTTATTCCAGCGGTTGCTGAAAACTACCGCTAAATGTTTCACGACGCTTGATTTAATGGCGGTTTTCAAAACCGTCGCTAAATTATGTGAATCGCCGCAAAATGCAAAAAAAATCGCCACAAAATACAAAAAAAAAATGCCGCTAAATGCTGATTTTTTTGTAGTGTATGTCCCTTGCCTAAACACTTAAAACATTTTATATCCCGATTTCTATTAGATTGAGGTTCAAAAATACCTTTTTCCTTGCTAGGGCCCACATCCTTGCCCTTGTAAGGCTTAGGCTTGAATTTGATTTTAAAATCTACCATTTCCTCTCTTTTGCTTCAATTTGGTTTCCAAGTTGAGGATGAACCCAAAATCTGTCCCACCTGTACAACACCTTTTCTTTTTAGCTACCCCAACTTTCATGGCCATGTGTACCATATCCTCTAACTCAACATAATGTTGCAGCTCCACCACATTAGCAATGTCTCTATTTAGCCCTTGTAAAAACCTAGCCATGGTTGCCTCCCTATCTTCCTCCACATTGGCTCGGATCATGGCAACCTCCATTTCCTTGTGGTAATCCTCCACACTTCGGGCACCTTGAGTGAGGTCTTGTAACCACTGGTACAAGTCTCGATAGTAATAACTTAGAATAAATCTCTTTCTCATGATTGACTTCATTTGCTCCCAAGTGTCCACAGGGCGTTCATGGTTTCTCCTCCTATTCAAAACAACTTGATCCCACCAAATAATCAGTAAATTCAACTGCAGTAAGTTTTACCTTTTTGTCTTCAAAGTAGTTGTGACAGTCAAACACAAGTTCTAGTTTCTTTTCCCACTCCAAGTAGGTTTTCGAATCATTCTTTCATTGAAATGAAGGAATATTCATTTTAATACTCCCTAAGTCACGATCATAGGTGTCCCTCATTCCTGGATTCCTCTTGTAATACCCAAGAGTCTAAGGTCAGGTCCAAGAAGAGACTCTAGAGAAGATAGTACACATCGAGGATAGTAAGTGAAGGAAACAACACTAGCTGGATACCTTTTGGGCTAAATGTGGATACAAAATTCCTAGGTTGAGCGTGCTTGAGCTAGGGTAGCTCAAGGTGGGTGACCCCTTGAAAGTTTGTTGTATCATATTTTTTGGTATATGAGAAAATGTGTTTGATGCAAAATCTATCTTTGTGAAAATCATATTTCGAAATAGGCCTTCATATTTCGAAACAATGCATAAAAAGTTTTTAGGCGCGAAAGCTTAAATGTTTGAAAGAATCCAAATGCATGAATGATGTTTTGAAACCAAGTACTTATGTTTCGAAACACTGTTCTCACATGTCTCTCTAGATGTTTCGAAATGGTTTTAGTCTAAGGTTAAATGTTTGTTAAATTTGCATATCATATTTCGAAACCTATCTTGAATTTTAAGAAGTATGTTTCGAAACCTATCCTATCAAGTTTCAAAACTTATGTCTCTATCTTCAGAGCATTCAAGCGTTTTTGAGTTGCATATGTTTTGAAAGGTTTTTGAAGTATGTTTCGAAACCTCCTATCTATGTTTTGAAACCTATGTCTCTGACAGCAGAATATTTTCAAAACCAAGTAGCATGGGAGTTGAATGTTTATTTATTCAAAAAGTCTTTAAAATCTTTTTGAAATGATTTCTCCATGCCCTCCAAACTCTTTTATTAAATGGTTGAGTGGAGACCTATTTTATATTCTAATGGCCATAAGATTCCTTAAGAAAATGTCTCCCACTTGTCTGTGTCTCTAAGTGCTTTGTCCAGACGGAAGCTATAATGTTTCGAAACCTGATGTTCATGTTTCGAAGCCTTGGTCAATTTCTGTAATGTTTCGAAACACAGTTTGTATGTTTCGAAACCTACTTTTCTGATATTGTCTCTAACGGCTATTTTCAGTCAGAACTTTGTTTCTTAATATATATAGCAGGTCTTTAAAGATGTAAAGACATCCATAACACACAAGAATAAGAGAGAGCAAGTACTTATTCATTCATACTCTTAAGAGACACAAGTTACACTCACAAGCACGTGTGAAAGAAATTAGTTCACGAGCATCCAACGAAAATCCTTTGTATTCATCGTCAAGTGTACTGTGAGGTGTGAGAAAGGAAAAGCTAGCTAAAGTCTCTTTCATCTAAGCACTCCTATTCTCAAACCAAGAAGGTTTGTACAGCCATACCAGTAAGATGGTTTCATTGTTTTAAATCTATCAGGCTGTAAGAGATAAACTTTATTTATCTTGTTTAAAGTTGTAAGGTTTGAGTTTAACCTAAAACTCTTTGTGGAAGGTTTGAGTTGAGCCTAAAACTCACAAGTTGTAAGGTTTGAGTTTATCCTGAAAAAGCTCATTGTGATGAAGGTTTGAGTTAAGCCATAAAAACTCATCGTGTAAGGTTTTAGGGTGAATTGTGGTAAAACCCTTAGTTTGTTGATCACTAAGTGAAAGTGATTGGGGTTGAAAATTGGCTGCACTCCTCACCCTACAATTTAAATAGCCTTAATCAGTTTGGATGTTCAGTGTTGAAATGGTGAGGAGGTTTAAACTCACCAGTGTGTGAGTGTAGTTGTAGCACAAATATAAATTCCGGACAAGTCCGGGTCGATTCACTGGGAGGTTTATTTAACAAAAGAATGGTTCATTCGGGTTGATTTATCCAAAGAGAGATAAGTTTTCTTAATTGTGAAAAGGTTTTTTTGAAATATTAAAAAGGTCTTGGGTTGAGGCGAGTTCAGAACCAGTGCCTAATAAATCTCTTATAGCAATTTAAACAGCAACATTAATCTGAAATAAACAGAGGATCATTTGTGAGTTATAATTCAAGATACGAATGATTCTCAGCTAAGCAACCCTCATACATGATATGATGGTTCTAGGTTAAGATGTCACTGTAAATTGTATTATACTACAGAATATGATTTGATCGTCTGAGCTTGGGTATATCTCATCTCCAATTCTAGTAACTCTCATACATGGCATAAGAGTTCTAAGTTAGGATGATGACCCAATCCAAACTCACAAAATCATTTACACACTCAACTCGAGTTTAACTCAGATAAATCTTGCATTCATCGAGGTTTGGCTTATCTTGAGATTCAAGAACATTGGACACTGTCATCGCCTTAACCCAAGATTAGATTTAGTTACTCATTCCCATTTTTAAAATAAATTGGCAGGAATTTAATTGACGGGAATTAAAAGACAGTATTTAAAAGACTATTTTTTAACCGACTATATAGGCGGTATATAATGAAAAGACAAGAATTGAAATACTATTTTTTTAACTGACCATATAGGCGGTATATAATGAAAAGACAATATTCAACCGACCATATAGGCGGTATATAATAAAGTAATAATAAATGACATAAGAATTTAAAAGAAGAAAGAAAAGAAATAAGATTGCAAGAGAAAATAAGAGAGAAAATAATAGAGAACAAGAGCAATTAAAACAACTGAAATTTCATTCAAGAAATAATCATGCCTTACAAGTGCACCTAAGTGCTCTATTTATAGGCTAAAAGATGTAATGGAAATCACTTAATTATATAATTTAATAATACAAAATATCTAATTGATGATGTAAGCAATGATGTCATTCCAACCCATGATGTAAGCGATGATGTCATCTCAACCATGATGTAAGCAATGATGTCATTTCAACGATGATGTAAGCGATGATGTCATCCTATCCCATGATGTAAGTGATGATGTCATCCTATCCCATGATGTAAGCGATGATGTCATCCTTCTTTGTGTTGGACTTGAGCTTGGGCTTGGGCTTGGGCCTTCCTTGTGTTGGGCTTGAGCTTGGGCCTGGGCCTTCCTTGTGTTGGGCTTGAGCTTGGGCCTGGGCCTTTCTTATGTTGGATTCTATTTGATTGTTGGGCCAAGTGCACTTGAAACATCCTCTAGACTCCATAGTTGGCCCATGATTTTGAGCAACAATAATGGGTAATCCAACGTCTTCGATTTTATGCCCCTAATTAATTGTAGAAGACAACTTCTTTGCTTCATCCTGTAATAATATATAATGCAAATAATTATTTATTTTAAGCATAATTATAAAGCCAAAATAGGGATATAATTCATTAGGATATAGGAAATATTGACCCTTATCAAAAATCCTTCAAGTGGGTAAGCTTGAAAGTAGTGGAGTAGGCGGGTGCCGAACCACTATAAATCTTGTGTGCAAGTGTCTTGTTTATTTCTCTTGCTTACTATTGTTGCCTATGCATTCAAAAGAACCATTTTTCAAAAGCCAAAGAAGTTTCGAAATAAGCAAACCAGAGAGCAAGGTTTCGAAACATACTCACCTGTGTTTCGAAACATACTTAATAGAGAGGTTAGTTTCGAAATATACTCCTTTAGGTTTCAAAACCTAGTATCCTGCAAGCTAAAGTTTGTTTTTCAAGTTACCAACAAAATACCCGAATCCCAATTCACCCCCCCTCTTGGGATATATTTTCCATTATATAGAACTAACAATTGGTATCAGAGCGAGGTCTCTAAGTGTTTTGTAGATCTAACAGCCAAAGAGCAAAAATCCAAATGGCATTTAACATCAATTTCAAGTTGGAAGGACAGAACGCCTCAAGGCCACCATACTTTGATGGCTCGAACTACACCCATTGGAAAACTAGAATGAGGTATTTTCTAATGCAAAGTACTGAACTATACACTTGCATATCTAGTACAATAACATTACCAGAACCTCCTACTAGTGGTTGGAGTGAACAAGAAAAACACACAAATAAGGTGAATGCTAGAATTGTTAATATATTACATTGTGCATTAAGTCTAGCTGAATTTAATAGGATCATCTCATGCACTACGGCAAAAGAAATTTGGGACCACTTAGAAGTAACACACGAGGGAACAAAGAAAGTGAAAGGCACCAAAATTGCAATTCTCACTAGTGAATATCAAAACTTTGAAATGCATGCTAGTGAATCTATTAAGGAAATGTTTACTAGGTTTAATGACATTGTAACTAACTTACAAACCCTAGGAAAAACAATCACCACCGAAGAAAAGGTTCAAAAGATCTTAGGAAGCCTACCATCTATTTGAGAACCAAAAGTCACGGCGATAGAAGAAGTTAGAGACACATCTACTCTCAATATGGATGATCTACTAAACTCACTATTAACTCATGAGATTAAGCTAAAAAGAAAATATTCGAATGAGTTAAAACTAAAATCCTTAGCATTAAAAGCCAAAGAAGATGATGAAAGTGAAATGAACGATGGAACTTAAGATGTAGCATTGCTCACAAAGGATTTTAACAAATTCATAAGAAAAGGAAAATTTCTTAAAAGAAGACTCAATGATAACAAGAAAATTTCCAAGGAAACTACTTATGAAATGAAGTGTTTTGAGTGTAAGAAACCAGGACACATCAAGGCAGATTGTCCACTCCTCAAAATTCACAAGAAAGGCAAGAAAAAGAAAGCATTAGTCACATGGAGCAGTGATGAATACTCCTCATCAAATTCAAGCGAGTAAGAAGAAAATGCTAACTTTTGTCTTATGGCTAAAGGGGAAGAAGAGGTAAGTTCCAATTCATCTAGTTGTGATTCATTGTCATTTAATTCCTTACAAGATGAGTATAACTTACTATTGGATACTTGCAATAAGATTCTAGCCAAAAATAAAGTTCTGAAAAGTTTTTCAATTGTCAAAGAAAAGGAAAACTATGATTTGAAAATTGCTTATGATGATTTAGAAAAGGTCATGGGAGAAAAAGACAAAGAGATTGAAAACTGGAAAATCAGATTTTCAGAATTGAAAAACAAAAACAATGACTTATTAGAATCTTTTGAAAAACTCTTAGAAGGAAAGAATAAGTTAGAAATGATTTTGTAACATCCAAAATTTTGGAGATGAACAATAACTATTAATTCCAACGTCTTGGAGTGATTGGTGACTTATGGAATACTTGTGAGTTAAAGAAATTTAAATGAGGATATTAAATTTATTGTATTTCTAAATGAAGAAGTGATCGGAAGTTTGTAGAATTCCTAAGACTTAGATTATTAAGTATTCAAGGTAAATTAAATATTATAAAAATTAATATGTATATATATAAAATAAAATAACTAAATCATTAAATAAAAGAAGAGATTGCAAATTGGAGCAAGTTGCTATGCGTAATTTACTCTCAAAATTAATAAGTAAACTATATACACATATATAATATTATCATATGTTTACATATGGGCATTGTGGAGCCACGTCCAGCCTCTGCAAATTGGAATCCAATCTCTTTTTAATTAAGTAAAATGGGATGTTAGCCTAGAGATGTGGGAATAGCTTGGGCACCAAGATTTGCCCCGCCAATTTAAGGCCATTTTGTCCAGAATTCATGCGTGAAGCAGAGAGGAAAAGAGATAAGGAAGGAAAGAAAATTAAGGGAGAAGAGGGTGTGGCTAGCTTCGGAAAGAAAGAAAATTAAGGAATTTTGGAGTTAATCCACAGTAAAGATAGTTAGGTACGTGGATAAAATTAGTATAAGTGTCTAATATTTAGAATATAAGTTTAACACGGTCAAATTATGTGTTTTATACGGTTAGATTTAAATAATATAGGCTGTAGACTTATTATTTTCTGTTAAACGTTTTACTTCGCAGCGGGAGTGCGAAAAGGTCAAGAATCAGCTAAGTAAAGACAAGCTCCTAACCCTCTCCTCATGTTCTTTAATTCCCATGAAAGTCTTCGAGGTTTCTTGTATTTTATTTCCTCCCTCACCGTGACTCGGTTCCACGCATTAATAATGCTAATCCGCGTGGTAACCATTCCATAACTTGTATGTTAATAATGAGTCTATTGGTGATTAAATAAGTTAAGTAAATGATATTTTGGTGTCATTCATTTCGTCCAACACGGAGCTTCGTATCGCTTCTCTTTCCTTGGGAATGATGCCGAACCCGTTGGGGCTAGATTCTTAAAAAATGGATGTAGTCAAGATTATGGGGTTATATTAATAATTTATTATGAATGTTGAAATGGTTTCCTGTGTATGAGAAGAGATCAGAACGTGAATGACATAATGTGTGTCTTAAGAGTATGGCGTATAAAGCCACTGACTGTCGATCGTGGGTCATGGTAGTAGATGGCTGGATGTATGGGCGCCAGTCATCGACTGATACGATAAGCGTTAGACAGGCTAGAAGAGCTGGTACTGCCAGATTCCCGCCTTGATTTATGCATATCATGATATGTGTGTTGCATAGGGATTGGGTTGCACTCACTGGAGGGACATGCATTGTGTGTAACGAGATGTGTGAGCATTTGTATGACCTGGTCGTTCTAAGAGCCAACTTGGATTCCCTAGGTGAGCCGGTGCATTTAGAGCATATCGCATGTGTGAATTCCTATCTAGGCCTAGCATGGCCTAATGCTTGGTTTATGGGGGTGTTGCCATCACGTTTATGCTGCAGAAGCCATTGCATTTCTTATTTGTTGCATTGCATGGTTCTATTGTTACTGTTATTCTGGGCGGGACTACAGTGCCAGTCCGGGTGTTAGGAGTACCAACCCGGGGGAGCTTCAAGTCAGTTTAGAGATTAGCTCGGGGGAAGCCCGAGGGCAAGACCGGGGGTTAGAGTCCCATGGGAACAACAAGATCGGGGGTTAGAGTCACACGGTAATGACAAGATAAGACAACATGATGACAGGAGAGAGCATGTTTGGAATAGTGATGATATGGTAGCTTATAAAAGGCTGCCAACAGGTTTGTATGCGGGACTTTGGTGCCAATATGTGGCTTATGTGGGCCCAAGGACCCTTTATATGCAGTTGATTTTATGTTATGCATTTAGAAGTAAGGCACATATGGATCATGATATGGTGTGGTTGTATTGGCATAAACTGTATGGGATGTTGGGAAAAGTCCTATCCGTAACCAGTTGCCTTTCTTTCATGACCTTGTTGAGTCTCACGACTTATTTTTGTTTTCCATCATTCCAGGTAAAAGAGTTGTTCAAAGGAACAGGTACGTTCGATGGGGTTGGGTTCAGTTCATCGAGCCATGATAGCAAGTGCAAATCTCTCCCGAGATTAGATCCTGGGTGTCGATTGTTTGGTGTTGACCGTTTGGTCAAAATAATGCTTTTATGCTTTTGAGGTAGGTGCAGATTATGTAAGCCCAAGTGGGCCCACAGGGTGAATGATTATGTAAGGATGATTATAAGATATTATATGATTAAAAAGATATGGTTTAGATATAGGTTATGTGTGAGTTATAGTGGTGTGTTTGTTCTATATCACTAAAAGTGATAACTCTCTCACAGATCCTCTATGCTAGCGGGGGTTCCGGGAGGAGGGCCGTTACAGATTTTGGGAAATCAAAAACCCTTAGGAGACAAAAGAGGGATAGGCTATATAATTGATACACCATCTACTTCAATAATTAGCGAAGAATTAGTGTTTAGCGACAAAACTATTTCTTCGCTAATTAGCGACGGAATTTTCGTCGCTAATTTTTTTAAATATTTTTTTAATTTAGCGACGGACAACTCGTCACTAAATTTAGCGATGGAATCGGCAACGGCCAGACTCGTCGCTAACAAATAAAATAAATTAAATAAAAAATTAAAATTGAGCAACGGGGCCAAACCTATCGCTAAAAAATAAAAAAATTAAAAAAAAATTCAAATTTAGCAACGAGCTGCCCGTCCCTAACAAATAAAAGAAATTAAACAAAAAAAATTAAAATTTAGCGACAGAGCCAAACCCGTCGTTAAAATATAAAAGAAATTAAAAAAAATTCAAATTTAGCGACGAGCCGCTCGTCCCTAACAAATAAAAGAAATTAAACAAAAAAATTAAAATTTAGCGAGAAGGCCAAACCCGTTGCTAAAAAATAAAAGAAATTAAATAAAAAAATTAAAATTTAGCGACGGACCATCGCTAACAAATAAAAGAAATTAAAAAAAATTAAAATTTAGCAACGGAGCCAAAGTCGTCGCTAAAAAATAAAAGAAATTAAATAAAAAAAATAAAATTTAGTGACGGAGCCAAACCAGTCGCTTAAAAATAAAAGAAATTTAAAAAAAAATTCAATTTAGCGACGAGAATAAAAGAAATTTAAAAAAAATTAAAATTTAGTGGCGGAGCCAAACCCTTCGCTAAAAAATAAAAGAAATTAAATAAAAAAATTTTTAATTTAGCAACGGGCCAAAACTCGTTGCTAAAAATAAAAGAAATTAAAAAAAATTCCTAATTTAACGACGAGTTGCCCTTCGCTAAAAAATAAAAAAAATTAAAAAAAATTCTAAATTTAGCGACGGGAAAAACCCATCGCTAAAAAATAAAAACATAAGATAAATAATTCAAATTTAACGACGAAAACAAGCTCGTCACTAAAACATATAAATAAAATTAAAATTTAGCGATCGGGTTAACCCCATCGCTAAAAAATAAAAAAAGTTAAAAATTTAATTAAAAACTTTACATTTAGACATAACATAATTCTTTAATGGTAATATAATAATTAATAAAGTTTTATTTAAATTAATAATTAAATAAAATTAAAATTAATATTCATTTCCTTTTACTAACATTAATATTAAAATTAATATCATTAAATAAGTTTGAGAAATTTTGGTGTATAAATATAATTCTAAAATATATGAAAGAATACTATAAATATATTTTATATACATCAATAAATAAGAAGACTTCCAAATTAGTAGCTCACACTCGAAACTTGGTCATGAGAGGTTAAGGGTTCGAATCCAGTACAGAGTCTGAGATAATAGTTGGGAGTAATATTCCAGCACTGTCATGTGGCGAGCAAATTTGTTAAAAAAGAACAAAAAAATTAAATTAAAAATTAGCAACAAGAATGCATCCGTCTCAAAAAAAGAAAAAAATATAAATTTAAAATACAAAATTTTAGCGACGGGAACGCATCTATCGCAAAATTTTGATAGTTCGATTCCAATGTGCAACACTTTTAATTATTGCTAGGATTAATATTCCAGCGCTGCCATGCGATGCGCTCATGAGGGGAGGGTAGAACCTGGCGCGCATTAAATTTTGGGGCATGCACTAATTTAGCGAAGGAATTTGTCGCTAAAAAAATATAAAAAATTAAAAACTTTAACAATGGAATAAATATGTGACGATTCGTAAATTTTTCCTCAAATTTTAAATTACAATTCACTAATAATCATACAACACACCACAACAGGGGAAGCTAATAAATATAAAACACACCACTCAGGGGCTTAATCATACATAACAGCAAAACAATCAGATAAACCAAACAAGCCACAGTATTCGGGCTCCTGATCACATCTCACACCTCACGGATCTTTTGGTCGGGATTGCCCTGTACACACAACCACCAAGACTACTACGCTGAATTGTCTGGCCACTGCGTCAGCTCCTACACCTAGAAGGATGGTAAAAACAAGATGAGCCACAAGGCTCAATAAGTATAACAAAATAAATGGAGGTAAGGCTAAGCATAGATCTCCCACACCGGAACACATCTCACTATCAACAAGTAGGACAGACTAAAACTAGAAATAGCCATACTCGACACAGGTCTCGCTAAACAAAGTTAATCCGGAAATAAACCACAATTGAGAACACCTCGCTACATAACAAAAACAAAGCTACAGATACATCCTACCCAGACTAGACCCGCACAAAGTGCAATGCATCATATGATCATGCCATGCCATACCGTGAAATAGAGAATCTCGTAATCCACATAAATATAGCAATGCACATAACAGTTCTTGGGGCCCACATAAGAAATGCACACTTGGCACTCAAGTCCCCGTATACAAACCTGCCACAACCATGAATTGGCTGGCACAAAGCCCATGAGCCCGAGGCTCTCACAACATGATCCACACGAGCCCGAAGCTCTTATCACAGTCACATACCGGAGTCCCCGTGTCATAGCTATCTGGAGCCCAGCTCACACTCATAGCTATTGAGGGTCAACTTCATACCACAAGCCACAATCAAATACCAAGTCAAACGGTAACCACGCGATGCAACAGATAAGAAATGCAATGGCTCTTGTAGCAATAACGTGATGACAAAGCCCCCATAAGCCAAGCATTAGGCCATGCTACAACCATATAAGAACCCACACAAGCAAAATGCTCTAAATGCACATGCTCGTCTATCGTACCCAAATTGGTACTCAATAGGCCAACCGGGTTATGCCAGTAAGCACACTTCCCCGTACATACAAAGCATGACCCCCAATGAATGTAAGCCCCAATCCCATGCATTGCAATGTCATGCAATATGCCATATAATGGCAGAGTCGGTCAATAGTAAGCAAGTACCAGTCGACAATCCGTGACTAGGAACAACTAGTCAACAGCCACCTTCGGCCTGATGACTGTTCGCTCCAGTGTCACTAAACAGTCAACACGTTACCTCACCAGTCGACAGCTCACGTCGCCTGTTATTACCACTCACGCCTATAGGAAACCATAACCACATCATGACAGGCACCACACCAATAGTGGGTGTCCAACGGTACCAACTTTCCCAACCTATCTATAATCTGTCGCAACAGCTGATAACTGGCGCCCATACATCCAGCCATCAATTGTCACGACCCAACGATCGACAATCAGTAGCTGTATATCCCACACCTTATGACTCACATAAATAAAACCCCAAGAGTCCAGAACGCAAATAAAACCCCAAAACTCTCGATTACAACAACTCACCCCAGAGGGTACTCACAACTACAATTGACTCACTAAGAACCTAGTCCAAACTAGGTTCAACATCATTCCTAAGGAAGTTGGGACGATACAATACCCCGTAAGTATTTACAGAATTAAACCCCAGAAGTCTCATATTTAATTTAATTTAATAAAATTCGCACGATAATTAACTATAACGTTTACAATTAATTTCTATAACCAAATCGGGTTGAGGGAAGACATAGAATTCATAGATCGAATGAAAATCACGAAGGGAATAATGAGTTTGCCTTAAATTAACTGATTATGATGTTTATATGCTCACACCCAACTAAATTAATACACGCTACAAAATATAGTTAAATTCAATCAATAATTAATAAAATTACACCCTAAATAAAATTCCAACTGCACAGATTAATTAACACACGTTTCCACACTTACGTGACTAATTAAACTTCAATTAAATCAAGATTAACTTGAATTTTCCTTGAACTTCAATTAAATCAAGATTGACTTGAATTTTCCTTGATTTTACAGCATCCTTGCGCGTTCTCTCGTGCCTAAAATTTTCCTTCTTTACTCACTGTTTAACCCCCCCCCCCCCCCCCCCCCCCAGCAAATTCACCCCGTTCTCGGCCTTTAAATGGCAAAAAGATGAGGCTCTAGAAGTTTCCGCGTGGCAACCCAGCGCACCCACAACTGCCTCTCATGAAACGGCGCCATTTCGGGCGCCCATGGCTTGGAAAATTTCCGCCTAATTTATTCCCAGTGCACGCAGCCTTCAGGAATCGATCCCGCGCCCCTCACATGGGCCTTTATGCGCACAACCATCCGTGCTGCCTTGCTTCCTCAACTTAAACACACAGCATGTTATACTTAAAGAAACTTTCTGCTAGCTTATATATATTCATTCACATGGGACCACATGAACTATTATTATATTCCTATGCATAGATAGGCTCGGCTACCACTTCCAATTTTCCAATTGCTTGGTTATTATTTTATTTATTTTACTTTTAACATATAATACGTACTACAAACTAAATGATATAGCAATATAAAGTTTAAAACCTCAATATACTACACTTGATCATTTTTGTTTTCTTAAAAACCTCAATTTAACCACTTCAATTACAAAATTAATAGTTATTATTTATTCTCAATTTAAATTAATAATTATCAGCTGAACCCTATTAAATTAATAGTTATTTATTATTACTAATTTACCAAGACGTTATAGTCTCCCCCTTAACAAAATTTCGTCCTCGAAATTTCTCATTGGTTAATTTAAACTACCAAGGGAGACACTTTATTTCCCAATTCTTAGAGTCTAATTATTCCTATCTCGCCAATCTTCTCGTTTCTACTTACGATCACTCCACTTCAACGTGGTAAGTTCACAATTTCCACGACAACATTCCACATTATTTTTATGACATTCCATATCATCATTTTTTAGTATTCCCACAAGACCAAGTCTAATATGCACTCCCGCCTGGCTTTACACCCTAGCACAATTCCTTGATCCATTACCACATTTGGACTCTGTTATGCCTACTGGTAACTTAACTAGCTCAGGAAACACCATCAATCACACTATAGAAATCAACAAGATTCTCTTATTATAATATCACAATCCAACCGTCACCCTAAGTCTCTCTCGGGTTCCCATCGCACTTCCACTTAACAATATCTCGACCATATATCAATCTAAAGGCAAACTCAAAATTTAGAGGCATTTAATCCCCATGATAATCAAATCCATGGCACAAAGCCCAATGCAAATGCAGTAATGACAGGAGTGGAACTACCCCATGTATTCTGGGCCTCATCAAGCATGGCGCCCGCTCTTGCCCCTGTCCTTCAAACCTTTGTCCATCAGACTATGGCAGCTACATACACCCGCTCGCTTTGTGACCACCCCTGGCCACACTGAAAGCAAATGATCTCCCGACTATAGCGGCTACATGCAATATTTCTCAATTGAGATAATTAATATGAGAATTAAACTTCTCAGTGACAATATTTCTCAATTGATTGAAGGCTTGCAAAATAAACATATAATAATGAATGCAACAATAGCAATTGAAAAATTGTGTCAATTTAAAACATTAGAGATAAAATATAAGAACTCGTAAGTTAGAACACTTTAACACTTGTAATGAATGTTCTCTAACCCCCCATAATTAATTAATGATGCACCATCCAAGTATTTATAATTGACAGTTAAACTATTGAAGACGCTTAAGCTGCATTAAATGCATTTGGAATAAATAATTACTCTTTAGTATTTTATTTCTATTATTTTTTTCCTTAGTTCTTTATCTTTTATACTTATTTTTTTAATTAATGTGAAGTCGTAAAATCAAATATCTATAAAAAAATATATTAATTTTATTAGTTAAAAATAATATATTAATTCTTAAAAATTTATTTTTCAGCGACGAACAATCACTCGACACTAATTTCCATCTGCGATGGGTGACTGTCCGTCGCAGATGATTGTTGATTTTAGTTTCCTCTCAAAATACTTACATTTTTAGTTTACAAAATATATGTAATTTTTAATTTAAATTAATTGGTAAAATATTTTATAAAATTATATTTATTTATAATATAAATATTATTAATCATTTAAAAAATAAAAAATACATTTTTATCTCTTCTTCTACAATTAATAATAAATTTAAAAATTCTTAAAAATATTTTCTTTATTTTTTGGTCATTATTCCTTAAATAATTTTAATTGATTTGTTTTTATTAATTTTTTTTAATTTTTCTTCTCTTTTGATAGTAAAATATTTTTTTCCTGATTAGTTTAATGTTGTAAAATTAAATAACTATAAATTAATTATATTTTAAAGTATTTAAAATATATATATATTTTAAAATTATATATTAATTTAAAATAATTTATTAATATATATTTATAAATAAATATATATTAGCGATGGGCAGTGCCCGCCACTAATTCTGGGGCACCGCGCCCTCTCTGCCCAAGCTACCTTAGGCAGAGGGGGTGCAGGTGCTCGTCAGAGTTAGCGAAAGGCACTGCCCCTCACCCACCCCTCTCCTTCTCCCTTTAAAGCTGTCCCCTTCCCCTTCCGATCCTCTCCATCTCTTCTCTGCAATTTCATTTCCTCTTGCTTTATCTTTTCTCGGTTCCTCACTGTCTTACTCTTACTCTCATTGAAATCGCGATAGTGGTTTTATTTTAGTGTGATTTACATTCGAATCTCATCAAGATTTGAAGGTATTTTTTATTTTTAGTTGTTAATTATTTAAAATTCAAATTACAATATTGAATGTTTCTTACATAATAGGTACTATTTGATTAATTGTTAAGTTGTAAATAGTTGTTAATGTTAATATTTCTATTAATGTTGTTAATGTTAATATTTCTGTTAACTGTTTCCATAATAGGTACTATTTGATTAATTGTTAAGTTGTAAATAGTTGTTAATGTTAATATTTTTGTTAATGTTATTAACGTTAATATTTCTGTTAACTGTTAATGTTAATATTTATTATAATATTAATTAACTGTTATTATAATATTAATTAACTATTATTTATTTATGTTAAGTTGTAAATTACAATATTGAATGTTTATTATTGTTATATATTATATATATTATGATATTAATCTGTATAAATTATTATTATGTATTATGTGATTTAAATAAATAAATTAAATTTAAGATAATATATAGTTAAAAACTTAGTGATTGTGGGGGGAGGGGCGGTTGTTAGGGGGGGTTAAATTAAAAATAGAAGTTTAATATAAAAAATATTATATTAAATAATTAGTGAAATGATTACAAATAGGAGAAATGAATAAAAATAGGAGTTTTAATACAAGAAATTAAATAATTAGTAAGAGTTTTAACAGAGGAAAAATTAGAGTTTCTTCTCTCTCTGCCTTTTATACGTTAGATTTTAGATTATAAGGAAGATGAGAAATGAATAAAAATAGGTAGATGATATTTTAAATAGATACAAAAATTGTAAATCAAAAAATATAAGAGTTTTTTGTAATTATTATTTTTAATATAAAAAATAATTATTTAATCTAAAAATATATATAAATTTTATAATGATTTTAAACAAATTTAAAAAATTAAAATTTTTGAGTAAAATTTCGTTTGGATTTTTTTTTTTGTTTCTAAGTTAAAAAAGATTTTTTTTTTATTTTTAATTTTTTTATGGATGAAACTGTTTTTAATTTCATTTTTTTGACACATAGAATGAATAATAAGAATAGGACTTTTAATTTTTAATAATATATATATTATGTGATTTTGTTTAGTTTTTAAGTCGTTGAAAGTTTAATCAATATTATTTGGGCAAATTAGAATTAAAGAGAAATCAAAACATTAAACTTTAGAATTAAAATCAAAACATTAAATGAGTGGATTCTTGAATATTTTAATTTAAAATTTATGATGTGATTTAATTTGTAACTGAAAAAAGATTTAATTTGTGATGTGATCATTCAATTCAATGCTTTAGCCGCTGGCACGGCAAGCGCTGGAATCAAACATGGAATATTTCATGTTGATCCCACTATAATTGTAATTGTTTGCACAAAATAAAAGAATTAATTTATATTTGGCATGTTGACTGTGAGGGTTATGAGGTATCAAATTAATTTATCTCATACTCAATATTTTTAAATGCTAATGAATTGCCATGTCAAAAATTAATGGCAATGTTTGAAGAGTTATATAATTTTCTTACATGTCTCATGTTTTGGGATATATAAGATATATGAGATTTAATTAATGATAAATTTAAATTAGAAATTTAATTTTAATTATTAAAAAATTATAATTAAATAATAAAATGGGGCTGGTGTTCAAGTGGGTGAGTGTTTTAAAAATAAATTATTAATAAATTTTAAATAAAATTTTAATTTTATATTTAGTATTAATTATAAATTTTTATCTTACTAATATTAATAATATAGTTAAATAATTTTAGTAGGATTAAATAAAATTATTTTGCACAATGGGGGTTTTAAATGTATAATCTTAATAAAATTAGATAATAATATATAATTTTAATTAAATTAATAATAATCACAATTAGGGTTTTAAATGTGGTGTGGCCGGAGCTTTGGTTCACAGGGGTTTGGTTAATTGTAAATTTAGAATAAAATTTAAATTTGTAAAATAATTTATATTAAATTTTTATTAAGTTATTAATATTATTATAAATTTGGTTGTTAAATAATTTTTTTAATGCCAAATCAATATTTTCTTAATTAATTTTGATATTTTGACTTTAATTTTAATTAAAATAATTATTCACAAAACAAAAATTGTGTATTAGTTTTGTTCTTAAGAATATAGCCTAATTTTATAACTTTATTTTTTATTAAATATCTTATTAGAAATTAAAATAATTTTATTTTTTAATTTTATTTTTTATATATTATAAATTTAAAATATTAAATATATGTTTTTTAATTTTTAAGAATAATGGGTGGGTTTCAAGATTTAAGCAGGGTTTAACTTTAGGTTTAATGAAGACTAATCTTAACAAAATTATATAATAATACATAATTGAAATAAATAAAAACTTGTGATCTAGTTTAGTTTAATTGTAAAAAATGATTAGTTTAACGATAAATAATATGTTTAAATATAACAATTGAATGCCCGATAATATAGTTGTAGAGTTAGTTATTTATTTAATACAATTTAAAATTACAACTACAAATATAATGTTATTATTTGGTTAAACTTTGTTACTTGGTAAAAAATTTAAAGTAGTATATGTCTGAAAGTGCAATTATAAATTACGTACTAAATGATGGTTTTTTGAATTTTTAGGATAATTTTTTTCATCATACATATTATTTAATTTAAAATAAAAATTCCATTGCATCGTAAGTGGATTGATATTAGGTGTAACCCAAGAAGGGGCGGGATTACTAGAGAATTTTATGAGGGTGTCGATGAGTTCATTTAATTTGCGTCTACTCAAGAAAGTTTTATAAGATTAGAAGGAAAGTTAAAAGTGCCATTGTATGAAATGCGAGTGTCTAAGCTTTAAATCAGTCAATGAAATGAAAAGAGATATTTGTAAACATGCATTCATGAAAGGTTATTATTATTGGACGCACCATCTGTTCATGGTGAAGAAGTGTCTGTTGTTGAAAATGAATATTATAGAGAAAATAATTTTAGAGATCAGTTTAATTCCTATGAACAGATGGCAATGGATGCGACTGGGCCATCAAATGCGCCATATATAATGCAAGAGACTAGTATTGGAAGTGGTTATCAGACTTATATTGTAGATGAAGTACCGAATAAAAATGAACAAGCATTTTATGACATGTTATCTACTGCACAAACTCCATTGTATCCAAACTGTGAAGTAGAAAGTGAACTTTCTGTTGCAGTTAAAATGTTGAGTATAAAGTCTGATTATAACATTCCTGAAGGTGGATATAATGAAATCATGCAGTTTTTGCATCAAACAATGCCAACTGGTAATCGGGTACCAATTGATTTTTATCATACCAAGAAATTGGTTTTGTAGCTTGGCCTCAGTTATCAGAAGATTGATTGATGTTCAAATGGGTGTATGTTGTATTACAAGGATGACGAATCCGATATGAGTTGTAAGTTTTGCGGTCATCCTCGTTTTAAACTTGTAAGAAATCGGAAAGGAAAATTTAAACAAATTTCTTATAAAAAATTATGGTATTTGCCTCTTATACCAAGACTGTAGAGAATATATGCTTCTACGCTTACAGCTGCGAAGCATGAGATGGCATCATGAAAGTCGGAGGGAGCCTAGTATCTTGTCTCACCCGTCTGACGGGGAAGCATGAAAACATTTTGATCAGAAATATCCAAACTTCTTGTAAGCACCCCCGCCCGGATATCCAGCCGCCCGGACTACCCGAACGGAAGCGCCTACGGGAGGAGAAAAGAATGAGACACCAGACAAAAACCACCCCGGCATGCATACTCAAAGACGAGAGCAACGGAAGCGAAGAAAAACACATGCATACACTACGGGTACCCCGCTAACACAGCGGTCACAAGATAAATAAACAAACACAAACTCCTGTGCCGAAATACACAAGACTCGAGAAAACACCTGGCACAGTAGAAAATAATAGAGTAGACCCTACACAATCATCAGAGTTGACAGGGATTGACGAGACTGCCTGTACACCACACCGACTCTGCCGTTAAAGTTGACTCCCTTGCTATGGCCCACGCCGCCACTACCTGGAATGATGGAAAGCAAGGTGAGTCGAGAGACTCAGCAAGTATAAGGAAAAGAAAGGCTGTAGGCTGAGTATAACCAAAAAAACTCTTCCCAAAATAAACCCCCAGGTACACACAAGCCATGAGACGCTACAACACAACAGCTCAATAGCATAACAAAATAAAAGCACATACCGGTCCTTGGGGCCCACATAAGACACTTGGCACCCAAGTCCCATACCAACCTGCCGCTGCCCTGAAAGGCAACAAATGTCTCCACAAACCTGCGCGCGCTGTCCCAGGCCGGTACTCCCGTCACCTGTATCCGTCGGTACTCCCGACAACCGAGCCATAGGCTCCCTCGGAACGGTACTCCCGTCCGAGAACTAAATACTACTAGTATCCATGCAATGCACATAGAAATGCAATGGCGTAGTGAGCATCAACGTGATACAAGGCGCCCATACATCCAGGCATCAGGCCATGCTCCGCCCACATAGTAAACCACACGCCATGCATATGCTCGCGCTGGATGCAACCTAACCAAACTAGAATGTCCGTGTCCAAGCATTCTCAATAAATGGATATCCCAATATGCATCCCGTACCCATGTGCATATCAAATCATGAACAGTGATACAATGTATCTAATCATGCAGTAAATCACATACCGGTAGAGCTAGTCAGCAATGCCCGGCACCGGTCAACGGTCAGTGACTAGGGGTGTCCACCCGATGGTCCACATCAGGGCCGTACCATAGTCTACCCCAACGTCACCAACAACCGACCCCTGCCCCACTGCTCGATAGCTCTAACCGAACCACAAATAAATCTGAGAAAAACTGTAAGTAAACCTAATAAAATCGTAAATAAACCCTCATGTCTAGGAACCTAGTCCCCAAACTGGTTCAGCATCATTCCCGAAAGGAGTGGGGGCGGTACAAACCCCCATAAGCTCACAACAAACAAAACTCTAGAAGTCTCGGATTTAAATTAAAACAAATGAATAATAATTTAACAAATAAAGTTAGGAGCCGAATTAAAGTAAGGGAGAGAATAAAGTACAGGAAATCACGGGGTGTTTCACGGGAATTAAAGATCAAGAAGAGGGGGTTAAGAGCTTGCCTTTACAAAACCGTTTCTTCTCTTTCTTGCACTCCCGCTGCGAAGTAAAACGTTTGATGATTATTAATAAAACCCTAACTCGCATTAATTAAATCTAACAGTGTAATATAAATAATTTAACCGTCTAAAATTCTACGTAGGCACTCTGTAAATAAAATCCCAACGAATCTTAAATTTAATTTAAATTATATCACACCAATAACATTCTCAATGTATATAATTAATTAATTAATTTATAATAATAATAACTCACCTATATGCACATACGGCTAGCTTTCCTTAATTGTTCTTTCATTTCAATTTCATTGGACTCACCACTGATTCACACTCACTTTGATTACACATATATACATACGGCACACTCACTGCCTCACAAATCCTCACAATCAAATTAATATACACACACAAAGCTCATCACTTGCACACAGTGCACTCGTGTAGATATATATACATATATATATATTTATACAACAAATTATTACACATAACAAAGCATAATCACCCAAACTAAATAAATCAAACTTTTAATTAAATTCTAACCGAGCAAAATTATTAATACATAATTATTTACTTACCTGATTAATTAAATCACGATTAAACGTAATTTAATCTTCAATTTTTCTCTAAAAAATGACCCTCGCGCGCGCTGCTTCTTCTTCATTTTTCTTCCTCTGGTTCTGTCTCAAATTTGGCCGAAATCGGCCTTAAAATCGCAGCAAAAATGCTGCTTTAACGCGAGGCAAATGGGCGGCCCACAGCGCGCCACGTGGCGCGCCCAGCAGCTGCACATGGCTGCCACCGCCTTGCCCAAAACGACGCCGTTTTGGGCAAGGATTTTGGCTGAAAAATCAGCCAAAATTCTCCAGCGCGCGCGCACACCCGAGGGGGCTCGAACCCGCGACCTCACCCAGCACACGAGCACTCGCGACCGCCCGCGCTAGCCGACTCCTTTAACCATATAATGCCTTCACTTATATTTAAGGTGATTTGCGGCCACTTCGGCAAATCACATTTCAGCCCCCAGAACTTTCATTATTGGCACACACACCCCAGACTCCAATTTCCTTTATTGCACTTACACCCGAAAACTTTCAAAAATCCATTAAATTAATTTATTTTTTCTTATATCTCCAAATTCCCAAATAAATTAATAATTTCCATAAATGCAAGAATTAATAATTATCTTATTTACTTATTTTCTCAAAATAACATAAGTAAATATTTTCTCTTAATTTCTCTAATACTCCAAAATGACATCAAATGCCAAAATTATTAATCATTATTTATTTCTCAAATTTTCGGGATATTACACTTCTTCTCCGATCCTAGAAATGTGAGATTTGGTCTTTGTGCAGATGGATTCATTCCATATGGTAATTCGGGTCGGTCGTATTCTTGTTGACCAGTTATTGTGACGCCATATAACTTGCCTCTTGAATTATGTTTGAAAAGAGAGTTTCTTTTTCTGACTGCTATTATTCCAGGTCCGTCAAATTCAAAAAACAAGATAGATGTGTTCTTATAGCATTTAATTGATGAACTAAAATTGTTTTGGTACGAAGGTGTTCTGACTTATGATATATCAACCAAAAATAATTTTTTCATGAAGGCTGCTTTATTGTGGACCGTCAATTATTTTCTTGCCTATGGAATGTTATCTGGTTGGATGACATCGGGTAAATTAGCATGTTCATATTGTATGGAGAAAACTAAAGCTTTCAACCTCAAGTATGGTGGAAAGACGTCATTTTTTTACTGTCACAGACAATTCTTGTCTATGGATCACGCATTCTAGAGAAATACAAGTGCATTTAGAAAAAACAGAGTCGATAATTCTTCTCCACCACCACGGTTAACTGGAGATACCGTTTTTCAGAGAGTCTGTAATTTTTCTTCTATCCTCCAGTTACAGGACTGTGCGATGCCTGAGTATGGTGTTGAGCATAATTGGACAAAACAAAACATTTTCGGGGAATTGTCATATTGGAAAGATAATCTAATCCAATATAACCTAGATGTCATGTATATTGAGAAAAATATTTTTGATAATCTTTTCAATATAATTATGGATTTGAAAGGTAAAACTAAAGATAATACCAAGGCTAGAATGGACCTTAAAGAATATTATAGGTGCAAAGAATTTGAACTAATAGACTATGGCGAGGGCAAATATTGGAAACCTAAGGCCCAATACACGTTTACGAGGGAACAAAAGTTAAGTGTTTTTACGTGGATAAAAGAACTTAAGTTCCCTAATAGATATGCTTTCAGATTAGGTAAGTGCATTGATATGAGAAACACAAAGTTATTTGGGTTGAAAAGTCATGATTGTCATGTTCTCATTGAGCGATTACTTCCAACGGCATTTGCAGCATTACCAGATCGAATTTGAAATCCGGTCACTGAGTTATGCTAGTTTTTCAAAGATATTTGCTCAACAATATTGAGGATTGAACACTTAGATGTCATGGAACAAAATATACCCATCATTTTATGCAAATTAGAGGGCATATTTCCTCCCGGATGGTTTAACCCAATGGAGCATCTCCCGGTGCACTTAGTTTATGAAGCAAAGGTGGGGGGACCAGTACAATACAGATGGATGTATCCGTTTGAAAGGTACGTCTGATATAATTTGAATCGTTAATTTTTAAAGATAATAAAATTCTTTTATATTGAGAAGATTTTTGAATGATTTAGGTTTCTCAACACTTTAAAGAAGAAGATCCGCAATAAAGTTCGTGTAGAATGATCTATATGTGAGACATATTTAATTGAGGAGACGTCCACATTTGGTTTATATTATTTTGCACCAAATGTTCCATCAAGAAGAACGAGAGTCCCTCGAAATAACGATGGGGGAGATTCTTCATATCCACAAATTTTTGTATTCAATTATCTAGGCCGTGCTGCGGGAGCAATGAAAATCAGGTTGATGGATGGGAAAGAGTTTGAAGCCGCCAAATTATATGTCTTGTTGAATACTTCGGAGGTCGAACCTTATATAGAGTAAAAATTAAAATTTAAATGAATATATTTATAAGTTTATTCTTGGTTCATATTAAATGATTGATATATCATTTAAATTTTTCAGCATGTATACCAATCTATTGCGTCAGTTATATTCAAATATCACATACGCAAAAATAGACAAAGAAATCGAAAAACATTTTCCTAAGTGGTTCCATCATCAACTATGTTACTTCATATTATATTATTTTTTAATTGAATTTTAAAAATACATTGAGTGATTCAAATATTTTCTCAAGTTAATTTGAACACTCAAGTTGTTACATATCCATTAATTCAGAATATAGGAAGGGGATCGACTCCAAACGTGCGGTATTGGTCAATGAATTTCGTTAACGGATATAAATTTCAGACCATCAAATGGAGTATTAGTAGATCTACCGAAAATTTTGGTGTTTGCGTGCTTGGGACAGGGGTTGGATACTCAGAGACCTATTATTATGGAAAAATTTTAGATATTATTGAATCAGAATATGCAGGCCTACCAATCAAAAGGGTAGTTATGTTCAAATGTGAATGGTACGATCCAAGTCCTAGGGGAACCAAAATCCATGAAAAGTATGATATTATCGATGTTCAATCACCAATAAGGTATAAGAATATGATCCTTTCATTTTTGCTCAACAAGCTGAACAAGTGTATTACGCGTCGTATCCCAGCACTTGTCGTGATAAATGTGATTGGATGGTGGTTATTAAAACAAAGGCACGACCTACAATAATGGATCCCGAGGCTAATATGGAAGAAGCTCTCCAGAAGGATGAAATACCAGAACTCTCGTAAGTTGATCAAAAATGATGACCTTAGAGGTAGTTTACAAGATTTAGATGGGATAGTTGAGGAAATAGATGTTTCAAATATTATTCAGCAAGAAGAAGATGATAATGCAGAGGAAGAATCTATATCAGAAGACGACGAAGAAGAGTTATTGTCTGATGACATAGATAGTGATGAATTTGTAGGAGAACATTGATATATTTATAAATACATGTGAATTTAAATATATATATATTATGATATAATACATTTTTTTATTTTTTAATGTCTATGACCTTGTACGTTTTATTGTGTTTTTTTGTTTTATGTAATTTCAAAAATAGATGTCAAGACATTCATCTCCCGAACCAAGCAGGTGTAGGGGTAGTAGGGGTAGAGGAAGACGTCGATCTTATAGGGACACACCTTCCCCAGATCCTAGTAGTGCTGGTTCACAGTCTTCTTTTTTTGTCTCCACACATGTTGTTCCGTCTACTCCTTTATATCCTCAGCCATCGCACCCACATGCTTTTGTTCCCATGCCTCAGTTCCAACAACCATTCCCCTCTATGCCATATCATATGGGTTATACTACAGTCCCACCCACATCTCACCCACTTGAGACTGCACCATATTCTGTCCCCTATCCTGGGTCTACTTTTCATCCCATAAGAGGTTCATATCCATACTTATTTATGCTGACACCACATGCACATCCTTCGACATCTTTTCTTGCACAGAATGTTGACCCGACTCCATCTGAGCCAATTAATACCGATCGAGCTGATCACCGAGTAGAGTTATCCTGCAATCAGAACTGTGATCAGTGAGTATCTTATATATATATTATTTTTAATTAATTGTTTGTGATTGTGTTACATATAAATGCAATTTCTTACATGATAAATATTGATTTTACAATTTTTTTCTTGAGATTGGTCCACTAGGTGTACAGTCCAAGATTTGGAAGAGACGATACACTAAAGTTTGGCTTCATTAGGATGACGTGCCTCAATTAACATGACAGATGTGACTAGACGAATGTAGTGTAAGTTTAATTGCAATTCTTAATTATAGAAAGTTTCAATTTAAAATTGTATATATATTTATTCATTTTTAATTTCTTATAGAAGGAGTTTAAGTGGCAACCAGATGAGAGTGATCGTATATGGATCACTTGGAATAAATTTGGTCGGAGAAGTTTTAGAAATAATTTGAACAAAATTAAAAGAGGTGCAGATAAGGGGGAATGGATGGATCCGATGGTGCGGCCAGCATTACAGGCCAAGTAGGATGAAGATGAATACAAGAAGAGAGTAGAACAAAACAAAAAAGAATCGCGCATCCGAGACTGGTGGGTTAGTCCATACTGGTGGATCCATTCCTTTCACAGAGAGCCAAATAAGGATGATAATTAATTTTTCTACTAATTAAATGTAAATTTTATACATTTATATAATGGTTTATATTATTTTTTATTTATTTCATATATTTGTCATGCAGACAAGGGAATTAGACCACAAGGTCAATGAATTTGAGATTTTTAGGAGAACCCACACTCGAAAGAATGATCAAGGACAAGAAGTGTGAGTTGATAATAGATCAAAGGCCGTCGTAGTAATTGTATTTTGTACAATTTAATTAACATTACAATTTGATGATTTTTTTTTTTATTAATTGACAACGTCAATATTTTAATTTATATAGAAGGCGCTTGAGAGATTAAGTGTAGAGGCATCTTCAACATCAGCCAGCGGTAGTGAGTCGTCCTCTCCACGTACAATCGACGAACGTCAGATTTTTTATCAAGTTGTCTCTGGTAGGAACAAGAAGGGTCATGTTTACGGTCTCGGGTCTCAAGGTAGGCAGTCCTTCCCGATTGGATTCGATAGCAGTTCTAGTGGTTCATATGGTTTGTCATCGGAATTAGAACAAATGAAATTAAGGGTCACCCAGATGAACGAGGAGTTACATTCTGCTCAAACTAAGGTCGTCGAGGTGGAAAATCAGCTATAATCCACCGAGTCTTGGATGAACGCGGAGTTACATTCTGCTCGGACCGAGGTGATAGAAGTGAGAAATGAGAATGAGCAGTTGCGTCAATGGCAGCAACAGATGATGGCGTGGTAAGAGTAGATGAATAGACAAATGATGGCGTTACAACAACCTAGCCCATCTTATCAGCAACTTGGACCTTCAATTCAACCAGGACCAAGTAATCAGTTTTTTGATGATGAAGAACAAAATGATGATTATTGTAATGATCATGATTGTAATTGAATATTTATGAATTAATCAGTTTGACATACAAATTCAGTTTTGTTATTTTAATAATTAATATGAATTTTGATTTTTTAAAAATAATATATTTTTAATTTATAATAATTAATTAAAATAAATTGTTAATTATCATTAATTTCATTTATATATAAATTTTATTTTAAATAAATATAAAATATAAAAAAATTGAATAATAATTAAATATGAATTCTTTTATAAATATATTTTTATTTATTGTAAATTTTTATAATTTTATTTTTAATTCACGTTAAAAATTTTATTTTTATTTTATCTTTTAAAATTACTATAGAAAATAATTTAAAAATTTTGTTTTTTTAACATTTTAAAATTTTTATTTATATAAATTATTAATAATTTTAAAAAATTTATTTACGTTTAATTTTTTCCCTTTTTTTTACAACGGATCAGCGACGGGTAAACAACCCGTCACAATTTATTTTTTTCAGAAAAATTACTGATCAACGACAGAAAGGAAGCCCATTGTTGGTCAGCGATGGGTGTTTGCCCATCACTGACCAATGACGGGATTAAGGCCCGTCGCTGACTAGCGACGGGTGTGAGGCCCGTCGCTGATCAGCGACAGGCTTCCTTCCCGTTGCTGAATCTGTCTCAAAACGCCTCCGTCGCTATATTTCATGGCTAAAATTTAGCGATGCCAACTTTAGCGACGGGTAAGCCCCCGTTGCTAAATCCATCACTAAAAAATTTAGCGACAGATTTTAATGTTTTAGCGACAAAAATTTTCGTCGCTTAAACTCTGATTTTTTGTAGTGATCACCAGTTTCACAGTCAAAACCTCCATAGAAGAACAAATGTGACTTGTCATTATTGCAACAAGAAAGGACATCATATCGAACAATGCTATATCAGAAAAAATGCTTATAGATTAAATTTGATTTGGATTCCAAAAGCTAAAGATGATATGATTGGTAACATTGTTGGACCTAAAGAGGTTTGGGTACCAAAGGTACCAATATGGTGTATCTCTTGTAGGCAAACTTGGCATCCAAGGAAGTAAAGAAGAAATGGTATCTTGATAGTGGATGGACCAAGCACATGACGGGAGACACAACTCAATTCATCTCTCTCACCTATAAAGAAGGAGGTAATGTTATCTATGGAAACAACTCAAGAAGTAAAATACTTGGCCATGGCATAGTTGGTTTAGGTAGAACTAAAATTGAAAATGTATGCCTTGTTGATGGTTTAAAACACAACTTGCTAAGTATAAGCCAATTATGTCATAAAGGTCATAAAGTCATTTTTGAATCAAACAAATGCAATGTCTATGATTTGAATTCAAATGAACTTATTTTTCTGGAAATAGACATGGAAATGTGTATGTTATTTGGCTTGATGATGTTGTGCTTAAATATGAAAATTGCTTGATTGCATCAAATGCAAATTTGTCTTGGATATGGCATAAGAAGCTAGGACATGCTAACATGAACTTAATTGATAAATTAGCTAGAAAACATCTAGTTAGAGGCTTGCCTAACATAAAATTTAAAAAGGATCATGTTTGTGATATGTGCATGAAAGGTAAACAAACTAGATCTTCTGTAACACCCGAGATTTTGTTTATTTCCTTTCTTGGTTTAAATATGTAATATCCAAGAATTTTAAATTGTGATATAAAGCTTGGATGTTGTAATGGAAAATTATAGTAGCAAAATGAATGGTATTTTGATTCAGGGCATTAACGTAATAGAGGGAATGATTGTAATGATAATTCCTTACCCTAGAAGACATGACATGGAGAGATAGGATTGGATTTGGAACTTCACCTTAAAGTCTTATGGAAGAATGATTAATCTTACACCAAAAGCCTTACAATGGCTTAGCTTGGAAGAAAGAGATTGGCTTATACCAAAAGCTTTAGAATGGCTTAGCTTGAAAGAAAGAGATTGGCTTACACCAAAAGCCTTAGAATGGCTTAGCTTGGAAGAAAGAGATTGGCTTACACCAAAAGTCTTAGAATGGCTTAATTTGGAAGTTGTAAGGTTAGCTTGGAAATGAATAATGGTTGTAATGATTGATTTTACCCTAAAAGTTTAAGATGACATAACTTGGAAGACTTAACTTGGAAGACTAGAATTGGCTTACAAAAGAAGAAGATAATAGTGCTTATCCTAAAGCCACGTGAGGGAGTATTTGGAGGTTTAAGATTGGAAGAAATGGAAACTTGCTTTGGAAGATAAGGAAAAATCAAATATGGTAATGATTACTAGGGTAGAAAATGAGGAAACTTAGGGGCTAAGAGATATCTTGAAGATTTGGGATTTGAGAGGCTATATAAAGGGGAGGAGGAAAGGCCACGTGAAGCTAAAGTGTGAGAAAGAAAACAAGGAAAGAAAGAAATCCAAAGAAAAAGCAAAGAAGGGAAGATAGAGACACCTGGTCGGAACGCCGCAAAAATAGAAGGGAAGTCAAAATGGTAAGTCGAATTTCTTTTTATAGGGTCGTAGATCATGAAAAGAGGAGTCCGTAGGTTCAAACGGAGAGCGAATCAGATAAAAAATGAGCAAGTTATAGCATTTTTAATTTTAAGTTGTAAAATCCGTAACAAGGAAGGAGGTGGCGCGTGGCCAATCTTCTTGGGACGCGTGAGGGCGCGTGGTAGCCCCTTTTTCTATGAGATTTCACATATCAACCCCTCATTTAATTACCTACAATCCTATGTAAGATTATGTGAGATTTAGTTCACTAAAACACGTATTTTGTCTATAGAAAAATAAACCCGGTAAGGTGTGAAGTCTTAAACATTCGAATCTCATCCAACCAAGTTGAGGTAAGTACATTATGAACTATTTATGATGTTTAAGCATGTCCATGAATTATGTTATGTGGTCCCTTATGATATGTTATGTTCACGCAAGTTTTGGGACCAGAGCTCTGTAGCACTACGCACGAGGGTTCGTGCCCCCGTAGTTGGTGGAACCTCTCGTGTCTCCTTATGATATGATATGTTATGTTATGTCATGACTTGTTTAAATACATATGATGGTTCTCTTGTACTTACTGAGACCCGCGTGAATCTCATCCCATATTTTTCCCCTAGGTGATTATGAATGAGGAGATCAGAACGTGGACGTGGCATGTGGTGGCTATTTGAAGATAATTTTAAATAATCAAAATGATGTTTCTCTCTTCTTGTATTAAAAAGATTTTCAATATTACATTCTTATTATAGATGTACATTATTGCTGTACTGTATGTCCTTAAAGCTTATATAAGTTTATGAAAAGAGCCAAGTCTCATTTTAAGTCCGGATTTATCGATATGGATGCTATTATATTTGCTAAGTCTTTCTTTCTTCTATTGAAGCCATATTTTCAGTATCAAACTTTATATTTACACAAAACAAGTTCTAAATCTTATTATGTTCGAAACTTTACTTAAGTTTATAAAAGTTTTGTTTCTCAAGTTTTCGTCTGCGCTAAACCTTGAAGTTCATAAGAATATTATTATTATCATTATTATTTTTAAGCATGTTTTAAGTCACAGGTGTCACATCTTCATTTAAGCCTATCAACTCAGTTAGCACAGCTAGACCCCTAGAATTACTTCATCTAGATTTGTTTGGCCCTATGAGGACTCAAAGTCTAGGAGGAAAATCCTATACCTTAGTCATAGTAGATGATTTTTCAAGGTTTACATGGGTATTATTCTTAGGAAGCAAAAATGATGCATTTAAATCCTTCTCTAGATTATGCAAAAGACTCCAAAATGAACAAGACTTAAAGATAAAGCAAATAAGAAGTGATCATGGTGGAGAGTTTTAGAATCAAGAATTTAAATCCTTTTGTCAAGAAAATGGAATTCATCATAACTTCTCAATCTCTAGAACACCCCAACAAAATGGAGTTGTTGAAAGAAAGAATAAAACCCTCATAGAAATGTCTAGAACTATGTTGCTAGAAAATGACTTGCCAAAGTATTTTTGGGCTGAAGCAGTAAATACAGCTTGTTATGTTCTTAATAGGGTGTTAATAAGACCTATCATCAAGAGAACCCCATATAAAATGTTTAAACACAATAAACCCAATATTTCGTATTTCCATCCTTTTAGGTGCAAGTGTTTCATTCTAATCAATGGAAAGGATCATCTAGGAAAGTTTGATGCTAAGAGTGACGAAGGTATATTCATAGGTTATTCATCTCAGAGTAAGGCCTATCAAGTCTTTAACAAAAGAACAGTAGTCATAGAAGAATCAATTCATATAGTGTTTGATGAAAATCCATTGATAAGAAATAATGATGATGATCTAAAAGTTATTTCAAATAAGATAAATCAGCTTCAAATCAATGAAGAGGAAGATCAAAACAATATTCAAAATCCTGAAAATCAAAAGGAAGTCTCATTTCCAAGAGAAAGAAACTATGTCAAAAATAGTGAAATCATAGGAGACCCTAGAAATGGAGTATCAACTAGATCTTCTTTTAAAGTAAACAACAATCTAGCTCTAATTTCTCAAATAGAACCTAAAAGTGTTCAAGAAGCTCTAAATTATGATGGATGGGTTGAGGCTATGCAAGATGAGCTAAACCAATTTGAAAAGAATGAAGTTTGGTGTCTTGTACCTGAACCATCAGATCATCCTATCATTGGAACAAAATGGGTATTTAGAAACAAGCTTAATGAGAATGGTAATATCATTAGAAATAAGGCTAGATTAGTCGCTCAAGGATATAGTCAAGAGGAAGGCATTCACTACGATGAAACCTATGCTCCGGTAGCAAAATTGGAAGCTATAAGAATCCTATTATCTTTCTCATGCTACAAGAACTTCACCTTATATCAAATGGATGTTAAGAGTGCATTTCTAAATGGTTTCATTTCGAAGCAAGTGTTTGTAAAACAACCTCCTGGTTTTGAAAATCCAAAATATCCAAATCATGTATACAAGCTTACTAAAGCCTTATATGGTCTAAAACAGGTTCCTAGAGCGTGGTATGAAAGGCTAAGTAAGTTTCTTACAGAAAATGGATTTCAAAGAGGAAAGGTAGATACAACACTTTTCATCAAAAAGAAAAAGAATGATATATTGATTGTCCAAATTTATGTTGACGACATTATATTTGGATCATCAAATCCTAGTCTATGTGATGAATTTGCCTCAATGATGCAAAATGAATTTGAAATGAGCATGATGGGAGAATTGAATTATTTCTTAGGTCTTCAAATTAGGCAAACACTTAAAGGAACCTATCTAAGTCAAACTAAGTATATAAAAGAAATCTTAGCTAAATTTGGAATGAATGAGTGTAAGCCTATCTTTACCCCTATGAGTTCATCAAATGACATTGATAAAGATGAGAAAGGAAAATTAGTAGACCAAAAGCTATATAGAGGAATCATTGGCTCTTTGTTATATTTAACGGCCTCTAGACCCGACATTGTATTTAGTGTAGGTATGTGTGCTAGGTATCAAGCCGATCCAAAAAAAGTCTCATTTAAAAGCCTCTAAAAGAATCTTAAGGTATATCAAAGGCTCTGAAAACTTATGCCTATTCTATGCAAAATCAAAAGATTTTAAGCTAAAGGCTTTAACCGATGCTGATCATGGAGGATGCAAAATTGATAGGAAGAGTACAAGTGGAATATGTCACTTTCTAGGAAATTCTTTAGTGTCTTGGGCTAGCAAGAAGCAAAACACTGTTGCCTTGTCCTCAATCGAAGCTGAGTATGTAGCAGCGAGTTTGTGTTGCACACAAGTTTTATGGATTAAACATCAACTAGAAGACTATGACATTCATCTAGAAAGAACTCCAATCAAGTGTGATAATATGAGTATAATAGCTCTATCCAAAAATCCTGTATTCCATGCAAGAACCAAGCATATTGAGATCAAACACCACTTTTTAAGGGATTATGTTCAAAAGGAAGATATTGCTTTAGAATTCATAGATACAAACCATCAAATAGACGATATCTTTACCAAACCATTGGAGAGTGCAAAATTCGAACACTTTAGATCGTACCTTAACTTGTTAGAAATCAAGTTTTAGATTTGGTTATATCAAAATTTGAATCTAAGTGCTTCTGCATAAAGAAGTTTCGAAACATCTTTTTCATGTTTCGAAACACGTGCTGTATCGAGTAAATTGTGTTTCGAAACACCATATTATCCTATTTCGAAACACAATTTCCAGAGAGTGTTATTTCGAAACATACTCAATCTATGTTTCGAAACCTGTTTTCTAGAGATGTATGTTTTGAAACCTAAGTATCATGTTTTGAAACCTAGAATCGGGATTATAAATACCCCAAATGGTTTCAAACATTCATTTTCTCCGAAATTTCTTCTTTGTTTTGAAACCCTAGCCTCCAAAACCTTTCTCCCTTGCACTCTCACTTGAAATCTCTCTCAATTTCTCACTCCAATCTTGCAAATCAATCATGGTGAGATCAAAGAGAACCGCCGGAAAGCGTCAACGTACCCATGTCTCGTTGTCTCCTCCTTCTCAAGAGTTTTACGACGATTTTCCTACTCCTCAAGCCTACCAATCCTTCAAATTGCTATTTGAAAAACGTGAGGTAAATCCTGGTCACCCATTTGATATTGATGTTTTAGAAAAAGCAAACTTCTCCTGTCTACCCTTGTTAAAGGATAGAAATTGGTTGCAACTCTTAAAGTTTAAATCCCCAGTTTTTCAAGATTATGTTCAAATTCTCTATTCAAATGCTCAAACATATTTTGATAGGCATGAGTACACTGATCGTTTTCAAACTTTTCTTCAAAACATTGAACTTGAAATTAGCCTTAGTTCAATGGCTACTTTTTGGGCATTCCTGCCGAATGAGATATCTACATACCTTACACATTCAAGTCTCTAGATGCTTATAGAAAGATTTATGGAAATCCTAACCTCAAATAGGCTTTTACACATATTAACGCTTTATCATTCAATTTTCGTATCCTTCATATTATTATTTATCAAGTTTTACATCCTATGAAGGGAAACTATGTTAAGCTTGTTAGTGTTAATGCCCTAATGCTAGATTTAGATAGCATCTGGCATTTATATTTATGGGACTAATGATGTAATACTTGCAATATATAATAGAATATGTTTTCACATTTAAGGTTATATCTTCATTCATAGCTCTCCAATCATTAATATGAATGAGTTCTTAGATTTCCTGTTGAAGGTCTTATTCTTAAGTGTTGAGAATATGTGACAATTGACCTTTGTAATAAGGATATCTTAATGGTTATTCGCAGTCCTTAGACTTCTCAGATGAGGACTATGATTAGTCGAGTATGAACTAACATATAAGATACTATATTTGATTAGTATGAGATACTAATGATAAAGAATGACGAGTGCCATGATCCATGAGATGGATATAGTATACATGTGGGTAGGTGTTAGTGGAACGCTTACTGAATGTGACGCACATGATAGATCACATGGCTTGGAGGATCTATGATCTATCACAGGCTTCGATCGTATTACTAGTTCTTAGACCAGAAGCAACACGGTTGTCTTATATGTCGATGTCAGGAATTTTTCATTGTTAAATACCATTCGATTACCGGGTGGGAGATGCACTGCGTGGTTCCTGTGCAGTGGCGCATGGAGATAGGTGATTGTTAATGGGATCCGTCGACCTCCAGCGTGAGGTGAACATCCTATGCAATCAATAGTGGTTATGGTTGTATAAATCCCTGGTCAGGGTACACATGATTGAAAAGGTGTTTCTAATGTCGGAAGGTGTTTCGATGTGTCATCTCAATCACACCCCACTAGATCTTGGCATAGCTATCGAGTTAGTGAGTTTGATCAATCCATGACTCTCACTCGATCGGGTTGTTAATCGATGGAAGGATTATAGTACACGGGAATTGGAAGCCCAAATAGGTTCTAAAGAAATATGACTTCATTACTAGTAGGATCACCCTGACATAATGCTAGTTGTCACTCAGGATCTTTCGAGTTACATCGAGAAAATAGAGAGATTCTCATTGTAGACCAAAATGTTTGGTTGGCGTCAAAGGGTTTGACATATTTCGATTGCTACTTAGTAGTGAACTTAGAAGGTCACACGCATATCCAGGTGCAGTGGTTAATTAAGTGATGAAAGTTATAATCTTCATTAAGGGTTAATGATTTTTACCGGGATATTAATAATGAGAATGGTTCTCATTGGATAATTAATTCTTATATAATATTTTATGTATAATAGTTATACATATATTATATTATAATGAGAGAATTAATTTAAATTAAATATGTGAAAATTAAAAGAGAATTTCCATTATCTATATAATATATATGATATATTATATAGAAAAGATAAGAGCACTCCCAATATATAATATATATGATATATTATATGGAAAAAGAAAATAGCATTTTTATTATATATATAATATATCATGGAAAAGAAAATGACACTTTCAATATATAATATATAAGATACATTATATGATAAAAGAAAAGAGCACTTCAAATAATATATATGATATATTATTGAAAAGAAAATATGCACTTCCATTATATTTAATATATAATATATTTTATTGAAATGGGAAGAGCACTTCAAATAATATATATGATATATTATTGAAAAGAAATATGCACTTCCATTATATATAATATATAATATATTTTATTGAAATGAAAAGAGCACTTGAAATAATATATATGATATATTATTGAAAAGAAAAAATGCACTTCCATTTTATATAATATATAATATATTTTATTAAAAATGAAAAGAGCATTTCAAATTATATATGATATATTATTGGAATGGAATGAGCACTTCAAATAATATATATGATATATTTTATTGAAAAGAAAAATGCACTTTCATTATATAATATATGTGATATATTATATTAAAAATAATATGGCCATCTCCTCCTATAAATAGGTGATCATAGAGAGAAATGAAGGCATGAGAAATTATTTGGCCATAAGCTCTTATGCTTCTCATTCTTGTTGGAATTCTCTTAGCCATTACTCCCAATTTTTCTCTTGATTCCATTGTTGCTAGTGTAGCAAATCCAACCTAATAGAAAGTTTATTAGTTTTTGGAATATATTTATCTTTCATCTCCTACACTTAGCTTGGCTAGCACATAAGCTAAGTTGTGGGATTCATTCCTTACTTGGAACGTGGACTAACTAGACCCCTCGTGTTTTCGAGGGACGATTCAGTCTAACCAGTTAATTGTTTGGAAGCTGTTGGTGTGCAACAGTTGTTATCTTGGAGAAGATTCCAACCTCTACACCGGAATACAAACCATCGTAAGGTATATATGGCGTGGTCTTAATTTTGTATTGCATATGGTCATAGGAAACCAAGTCTTGCAAGGTGGTCTTGAACTTATTTCCTCTGCGTTCTTATTATGTTTTTGAAAAAGTTTTAAAAATAATAAAACCCTTACATCGATACACCAAGAGTTGGGGTTTCCCTTCAAAGCTTTATCCCGAGGACCTATGGTTCATGGAAAAGCTTATGGACAATAAACCAATCAATCTTCCCTCAATCATGTGTAACAAAATGGTAAATGCTCATGCTCATCGTAAGCAATCACTTCCTTACCGTTGCTTACTTTCAGCATTTATCAAAACTAAGTTTCCATCTATCCAATCCTCATCCATTCTTCCGGTATCAAAAATCTCTCTTTTCGATCATACATCTCTTACAAAAATGGGATATAGATATGATGATGTGAACAAAAGGTATACTAAAATGATCCATCGTCACCAAAGATTTAGTTTTGAGATGGATGCACAAGCAGAAGGACAAGTAGAAAAAGAAGCTTAGGAAGAAGAAGATGAAGACGTTCCAGCCATCGAAGCAGGACCCTCCTCTAGAGTCACACTCGACATGTTAGCATCGCTTCAGTCCATATGACTGAAGGCTTTGCCTCTATGACTCTAAAGTTCAATGACGTCTTGGCTATTCAAGCCACGTTTGGGACTCAGTTGCAATCCTTACACGACAAGGTCAATGACAACCATCACCAAACCAAAGAGTACCTTGACAGTCTTAAGGGTCAGCTAGGCAACTTAGAAGAACTAGTAGCTAGTCACCCAAGTCCTAGTGCCCCTACCTTCCCATCTCCCTAGTTTATTTTTCAGTTGATTTCTATGGTCTGTAATTGACTATCCATGTGTCCTTGTCTTGGACAAATTACTTTTCTTGCAAGTACTAGATTTTTTTTTGCAATGCATTCTTATTTAGTCACTTTTGGTACTTTGCTTATGTTCATGGATGTTTTATCTTGATTGCCATATTTTTTGGTTATGATAAAAAGGGGGAGAAAAATGAAAAATGTATGAATGCATGAAATGTATGTATGACATGGATGCTTAATTAAGTTGGTATCAAACATTCGATGTATGAATGCATGAAATGTATGTATGAAATGGATGCTTAATTAAGTTGGTATCAAACATTCGATATTAAGCAAACCTATTGTTCTTATGTTGAAATACTAACTCTTAGTATCAAGGAAATTCTTATGTCATGTAGTTTCAAACAAATGCAAAAGAAGATATGCCACGTCAAGGTTTGTATTTCTAACTCCAATATAAGTTTATGGGGGAGTTATGTGTTGGTTAAGTGCATATTTATTTTTCAAAAAGGTTTTCGTCATTATCAAAAAATCGGAGGAGAATTGTTCTATCATATTTTTTGGTATATGAGAAAATGTGTTTGATCTATCTTTGTGAAAATCATATTTCGAAATAGGCCTTCATATTTCGAAACAATGCATAAAAAGTTTTTAGGCGCGAAATCTTAAATGTTTGAAAGAATTTAAATGCATGAATGATGTTTCGAAACCAAGTGTTTATGTTTCGAAACACTGTTCTCACATGTCTCTCTAGATGTTTCTGTTGAGCACTGATACTCAAACCTTAGGGTTTAAATCAGAATATCCCAATCACAAACACACGATAAAACAAAAGGAATGGAAAGCTTTAACAGTCATTCATGCGAAACAGAGGTAAATAGAACTGAAACGTAAAGGCGAAAAGAGACACACAAGTTTTTTACCGTGGTTCACCCAAATAGGGCTACGTCCACGTTGAGCTCCAATATGGAGAGCTCACTACACTAATGATTGAATCAAAAATACACCCACAGGAAAACCCCCTCAATCTCTCTGTACTTACAGTGGTTCGAGAAACACAAAACTTGCCCAATAATCACTCAAAAAGATTAAGAGGCAAAAACCCTATCGAACCATATAATTATAAAGCTATACAAAGATTTACAGAGAAAGAAAGAAAGGAACCGAAGCAAACCAGATAACCCTAGGTCGGAGACTAAGGGTATCTCTCTCTTCTTTGATTGATTTTTGCCTCTTTCGCCTTAAACGTCTACACAGACCATATCCCAAGGAAAAGATAAATAGTGACGATAGAGGGCTGGAATCATGACTCATAAAGCATGGATGGATGGCTCGGATCAGATCGTGCAAGCACGATATACAATATTCCAACAGAATAAAAGAAGACGGACAAGTGATAAGAGAAGAGGGGTAGATAATGCAACCGGGCGCCATCAGAGGGTAGCTGATGGTTGCCACGTGCTGCCCTCCAATTGGCTGCCAGATGGCAGCTCAAGGTTGCAGCACGCGACCCTCCACCTACTTACCCCAACGACATCGTTTGGGGTTTCAATAATAATAATCTCCACCTTGAAGCCCAAACAGGAGGTGAATCTGAAACTCTCACAAAGCGCAGCATGCTACAATCCATACCTTCATTGCTCTGGTTGATTTGATCAACCAATTCCCACGTGCAGCAAGTTCAAGCAGTGCTTGAACTTGGTTGCAGTTAGAACTTTTGTTCCCATAACTGCTGGGTTGTTTTCTGTAGGCACCTTCAAAATACTCACAGTGCCATTAGCTATTAAATCTCTAACATAATGATACTTTACCTCAACATGCTTTGTTCGTTCATGATATACCGGGTTCTTGGAGAGGTGAATGGCACTTTGACTGTTTGAGAACACAGTCACTTTGTCTTGTAGCAACTGGATCTCCTTTAATAGACCTTGTAGCCAAATAGCCTCTTTAAAGGCATCAGTAACAGCAACATACTCAGCCTCGGTGGTGGATAACGCCACCAGAGGCTGAAGTTGGGATTTCCAACTGATACAATCTCCACCCAAGGTGAAAAAGTATGCAGTTGTTGATTTCCTTGAGTCCCTATCACCTGCAAAATCAGAATCTACATATCCCACAAGATTAAGAGTATCAAATCTTCTTTTATAACACAGGCCAATGTCTATAGATCCATTAATATACCTTAACATATATTTTAGTGCATCCCAATGAGGTTTACCTAGATTTGATATATATCTACTAAGCAGAGATATTGAATATGCAAGATCAGGTCTAGTACTAATCATTGAATACATAATTGTTCCGATTGCATTGGCATAAGGGATATCTTCCATTTTAACTAATTCAGAATTAGTTGTAGGGCATTGAGATTTAGATAGGACAAAGTGACTAGCTAAGGGAACCCCTACAGTTTTACAATTTTGCATACCAAATCTTTGAACAGCTTTAATAAGATAGTCATTTTGATGAATTTTCAAGACTGATTTACTTCTTTCTCTTTCTATTGTCATTCCTAGAATTTTCCTAGCAGGTCCTAGGTCCTTCATATCAAAATTAGTGTTTAATATTGACTTTAACTCACTAATTTTTCCTTTGGACTTACTAATTATCAAAATATCATCTACATACAGCAGTAGATAAATAGGAATATCTGAGATTACGAAGTAGAAACAGTTATCATATTTACTTCTTTCAAAACCAATCCCTAAGATAAAACTATCAAACTTTTTATACCATTGTCTTGGGGATTGTTTTAATCCATACAAAGATTTTTTCAGTAAGCATACATGTTCAGGATGAGTTTTATCAATATAACCAGTTGGCTGAAACATATATATACATTCATCAAGATCACCATGCAAGAAGGCTGTTTTAACATCTAATTGTTCTAATTCTAAATCAAATTGAACAACAACAGCAAGCATTGTGCGAATGGTCTTAAATTTTACTACTGGTGAGAAAATTTCATTGTAGTCAATACCCTCCCTTTGAGTAAAGCCCTTAGCAACTAATCTAGCTTTATATCTAAGTGGATCAGTGGGAGACATACCTTCCTTTAATTTGAACAGCCATTTGCACTGGATCAGTTTCTGCTTTTCAGGTTTGGGGACCAAAATCCAGGTGCCATTTACCTTGAGAGATTTCATTTCCTCATCCATGGCTTGTCGCCATTTGACACCATCTTTAGAGATGATAGCTTCCTCATATGAGGCTGGCTCACTGCTCCTTAATTCCTTTCCAGCAATTAGAGCACAGTACACTAAGTCAGAGTAAGCATACCTTGCAGGGGGTCTAGAAACCCTCCTGCTCCTATCACAGGCTAGCTGATAGCCACTGAGATCTTGGGGTGAGCTATGATGCTCCACCTCAATCTCAGTTTCATTTTCTTGTTCCTCTTGATCATCATCATGATCAGAGATACTGACATCATGAGACATAGACAAGGTAGCATCTTGTTGACTTTGCTCAGGTGAGGATGGAGCAACTGGCAGGTCATTACTTCTTGCTGGTTGCTCCATCTCGATCTGAGGACCCCCTAAAACAGCAAAATCATCTAGGTTTTCCTGAGTGTTTGTTTCTTTTAGGTTATCTGTTTTACAAGGGAAAACGTTTTCATTAAAGATAACATCTCTACTGATTATAATTTTAACTCCAGTAGACTCATTATCCCATAACCTATTTCCCTTGGTACCTTCTTGGTACCCAACAAACACACATCTGATAGACCTAGGTTCACGTTTGCCTTCAGATTTATGAGCATAGGCTTCACAGCCAAATACTCTCAAGTAATTAAAGTTCAGTTTTCTACCAGTCCATTTTTCCTCGGGGCATATAAGATTTAACGCAGTAGAAGGACTCCTATTTACTAAATGAGCAGCAGTGGATAAAGCCTCACCCCAAAATGACTTAGACATATTAGATGTAAATAATAAACACCTGACTTTTTCAAGAAGTGTTCTGTTCATCCGTTCAGCTACCCCATTTTGTTGGGGAGTGTTCCTAACTGTCCTATGTCTAAGTATACCATGATCATTACAGAATATATCAAAAGCTCTAATGTAGAACTCAAGACCATTGTCAGTCCTAAGGGTTTTAATTTTCCTATCTATTTGATTTTCTATCATTGTTTTCCAATTTTTAAACTTCTCTAGGGTCTGGTCTTTTGATTTTAATAAAAACACCCATACCTTTCGAGTAAAGTCATCCACAATAGATAGAAAATACCTATTACCACCAAAAGTGGGGACCTGAGAAGGCCCCCATAGGTCAGCATGAAGATATTCAAGGCATGCCTTCGCCAGGTGAGTTCCCTTAGGGAAACTCAGCCTGTGTTGTTTGCCTAGAACACATAGCTCACAAAAGTCAAGGGACCCAACAGGCACTGATCCAAGGTACCCTTGGTTTGACAGTGCCTGGAGACCTTTCAGGCTCATATGGCCAAGTCTCAGGTGCCATATATTTGTCTTACCAGTATTGACTATGTAGGCAGAATGTGAGTTAACAAGGGAAGAATGACAACCATTTAAAATGTACAAACCGTTTTTCTTATTACCTGACAGTATAAGGTTATCATCTTTAAAGACATGAAGGAAACCATTTTCAGCTCTATATGAGTAACCCAACTCATCAAGTGTCCCAAGAGATATTAGGTTTCTTTTTAATCCTGGTACATACCTTACATCAGTTAACATTCTGATTTTATTATCATGTAACTTTAAGGATATGCTACCTATACCTTGGATACTACATGATTGATTATTACCCATATATACCGTACCAGTTTCCCTCTGATTAAAATTTTGAAACCATTCTCTGTTTGGGCACATATGAAAAGAGCAACCAAAATCCATTACTCATTCATGTTCAGCAGATAAATATGAGACATTGAGTACTTCAGCTAAACAGTTAGAGGTCCCAGCATTTACATTTGCATTTCCCCCTTGTTTTAATTTCTTAATATAATCATAGCAATACTTCTTAATGTGACCTTCTTTACCACAGTGATAACACTTTCATTTTTGTTTACCCTTCTTATCCTTTTTCTTACCCTTTTGCCCTGACCCATTAGTGTGATCATTGTTACTGGTAAACGATTTTTTCTCATTCTTACTCTTTACAAACAGGTTATTTCCTAACCTTTTAGATGTTCCTAGTTCCAGTTCCTTAGCTTTAATGCCCGAGATAACAAGATCTAAACTAGGAACAATGCCAGTATACCTTAATGCATGCTTTACTACATCATAGTCATCAGGTAAGGAATTTAAAAGAATCATAGCTTCACTTGTGTCACCTAATGCTTGATCAGTACCTCTAAGTAATAATGCAAGTCTAGTGAATTCATCTATGTTCTCATCCATTGACTTAGATGCATTCATTTTGAAATTAAACAACATGCCTTTCAAGTATACTAAATTTGGTGCAGTCATAACAGAGTATAAAGAATCTAACTTATTCCATAAATTAATGGGAGTTAACATACCATCTACCTTGGGAATGACAGTGTCACCAAGGTGAAGAAAGATGAGGTTGAATGCCTCTTCTCTTACCTCCTCTGTTCTTGCAAGTTGATCAGGTGACCATTTTTGATCATCAGCTTCTAGTGCTATTAGCACCTTATGATGAGAGAGTAAAACTCTCATCTTCTTTTTCCAGCTACCGAAGTCTCCTTTTCCATCAAATATGCCGATTTCAAATCGGGTAGACATCCTCTTCGCCTTGCACGAAATAACCTAGGTGGCTCTAGACACTGATGAGAATAAACACAGCAAACTCCTACTGACACTAGGTTCTCAAAGAAACCCTAAACCATCCGACAATAGATGACAACCCCTTAGATGAAAAATAGACCGACTGGTTTACTTTTCAAAACCCTAAGCGCCGATTTTAACACGGCTCTGATACCACTGTTGAGCACTGATACTCAAACCTTAGGGTTTAAATCAGAATATCCCAATCACAAACACACGATAAAACAAAAGGAATGGAAAGCTTTAACAGTCATTCATGCGAAACAGAGGTAAACAGAACTGAAACGTAAAGGCGAAAAGAGACACACAAGATTTTTACTGTGGTTCACCCAAATAGGGCTACGTCCACGTTGAGCTCCAATATGGAGAGCTCACTACACTAATGATTGAATCAAAAATACACCCACAGGAAAACTCCCTCAATCTCTCTGTACTTACAATGGTTCGAGAAACACAAAACTTGCCCAATAATCACTCAAAAAGATTAAGAGGCAAAAACCCTATCGAACCATATAACTATAAAGCTATACAAAGATTTACAGAGAAAGAAAGAAAGGAACCGAAGCAAACCAGATAACCCTAGGTCGGAGACTAAGGGTATCTCTCTCTTCTTTGATTGATTTTTGCCTGTTTCGCCTTAAACGTCTACACAGACCATATCCCAAGGAGAAGATAAATAGTGACGATGGAGGGCTGGGATCATGACTCATAAAGCATGGATGGATGGCTCGGATCAGATCGTGCAAGCACGATATACAATATTCCAACAGAATAAAAGCAGACAGACAAGTGATAAGAGAAAAGGGGTAGATAATGCAACCGGGCGCCATCAGAGGGCAGTTGATGGTTGCCACGTGCTGCCCTCCAATTGGCTACCAGATGGCAGCTCAAGGTTGCAGCACGTGACCCTCCACCTGCTTACCCCAACGACATCGTTTGGGGCTTCAATAATAACAGTTTCAAAATAGTCTTAGCCTAAGGTTAAATGTTTGCTAAATCTCCATATCATATTTTGAAACCTATCTTGAATTTTAAGAAGTGTGTTTCAAAACCTATCCTATCAAGTTTCGAAACCTATGTCTCTGTCTGCAGAGCATTCAAGCATTTTTGAGTTGCATATGTTTTGAAAGAAGTTTTTGAAGTATGTTTCGAAACCTCCTATCTATGTTTCGAAACCTATATCTTTGTCAGCAGAATATTTTCAAAACTAAGTAGCATGGGAGTTGAATGTTTATTTATTCAAAAAGCCTTTAAAATCTTTTTGAAATGATTTCTCCATGCCCTGTAAACTCTTTTATTAAATGGTTGAGTGGAGACCTATTTTATATTTTAATGGCCATAAGATTCTTTAAGAAAATGTCTCCCACTTGTCTGTGTCTCTAAGTGCTTTGTCCAGCTGAAAGCTGTGATGTTTCGAAACCTGATGTTCATGTTTCGAAACCTTGGTTTATTTCTGTAATGTTTCGAAACACAGTATGTATGTTTCGAAACCTTCTTTTCTGATATTGTCTCTAACGGCTATTTTCAGTCAGAACTTTGTTTCTTAATATATATAATAGGTCTTTAAAGACATCCACAACACACAAGAACAAGAGAGAGTAAGCACTTATTCATTCATACTCTCAAGAGACACAAGTTACACTCAAAAACACGTGTGAAAGAAATTAGTTCATGAGCATCTAACAAAAATCCTTTGTATTCATCGTCAAGTATACTATGAGGTGTGAGAAAGGAGAAGCTAGCTAAAGTCTCTTTCATCTAAGCACTCCTATTCTCAAACCAAAAAGGTTTGTACAGCCATACCAGTAAGACGATTTCATTGTTTTAAATCTATCGGGCTGTCGAGATAAACTTTATTTATCTTGTTTAAAGTTTAAGGTTTGAGTTTAGTCTAAAACTCTTTGTGGAAGGTTTGAGTTGAGCCTAAAACTCACAAGTTGTAAGGTTCGAGTTTATCCCGAAAAAGCTCATTGTGATGAAGGTTTGAGTTAAGCCATAAAAACTCACCGTGTAAGGTTTTAGGGTGAATCGTGGTAAAACCCTTAGTGTGTTGATCACTAAGTGAAAGTAATTGTGGTTGAAAATCTTTCAAGTGGGTAAGTTTGAAGGTAGTGGAGTAGGTGGGTGCCAAACCACTATAAATCTTGTGTGCAAGTGTCTTGTTTATTTCTCTTGCTTACTATTGTTGCCTATGCATTCAAAAGAACCATTTTTCAAAAGCTAAAGAAGTTTCGAAATAAGTAAACCAAAGAGCAAGGTTTCGAAACATACTATAGTAGATTTCAAAACATACCTTCCAATGAGTTAGATTTCGAAACATACTCACCTGTGTTTCGAAACATACTTAACAGAGAGGTTAGTTTCGAAACATACTCCTTCAGGTTTCGAAACCTAGTATCCTACAAGCTAAAGTTTGTTTTTCAAGTTACCAACAAAAGACCCGAATCCCAATTCACCCCCCCTCTTGGGATGTATTTGCCATTATATAGAACTAACAAAGTTTGTATGGGCCCATCAGAGTAAGTTGATCTGGTCTTTCCTATAGCTCGATGCGGGATGTTACAGGTGGTATCAGAATCGACCCTTGGAAAAGATGGTCCGATGAGGGCGGGGAGTGGTACCGGGGCACGAGGGCCTGAATAAGGAGCGACTCCTAACAGGCTTCTAGGATTGTAGCCCTCAAATAGGAGAAGATCTGGGACCAGTTGTATGGTTATATGACGAGAACGTCATGTGCTCTAGGAGAGGAGAATGTAATACCCTGAGAGCCCAAGGTCAGGTCCAAGAAGAGACTCTAGAGAGGGACTCTAAAAAAGGTAGTATATATTGAGGATAGTAAGGAAAGGAAATAACACTAGATAGATACCTTTTAAGCTGAATGTGGATAAATAACTCTCGGATTGAGTGTGATTGAGCTAGGGTAGCTCAATGATGGGTGACCCCTGGGAAGTTTGCGTAGGCCCATCAAGGTAAGTTGATCTGGTCCTTCGTATTGCTCGATGCGGGATGTTACACCTCCCACCAAATCTGTTAGCCCATTTATTGCCCAATTTGTTTGTGGCTTGATCCTCAAATTCAAGCTTTTCATCTCCATCTCGGTCTAGAGTTCCCGACCTCCTCAAATTTCTCCTTCCAAATCTGTGGCCGAATCTAGAAAAAGTAAATTGATCATCAAAGTCTAGGTCATGTTCTCCATCATCCTCATATCCATCAAGATAACTTTGTCTTCCCAAGTTAGCACTTTCACAAGCTGGTTTTCTTCTCACGTTGGTTGGGCTAACTTGTTGCTTTTCTATTCTTTCTATTTGGCCAGTCAATTCTCACGTTCAAAGTGTTGTTGCATTGCTTGGATCACAAATGAATTGTCCCTACTCCCCTTTTCACTAACTCCTTTGTCTTTTGGGTCCATGTTAGTAACCTACATAAAAATTCAGATATAACCTCACAAGCACTCCCTCATGTGTTTTCTCTCAATTTGTTTAATTCACTCAACCCTCATGTATATCACTTTTTATTGCCTTTTTCTTTTAATAAGATTATACTCTTACCTTTTACCACTCAACTTTCTTAATTAGCTCTTGAAAGAACTCAACAACTATAATCAAGAAAGTTAAATCTATGGACAACTTAATTTGTAAAAAGTATAAACCATGTTAGATTAAAACAAGGAACACAAAATTGAGTAAATTTTGAACACGGAATTTAATCACAATGGATGAACTTAGAAAATCGGAAAAACAATCAGATTTGTCAAAGTCTCCAAAGCCTTGTATAAATTAAGGGGAAAGTAAACTCTAGCCATGTGTTGAAATACTATGTACCCACTGATTTTGCTATGTGTGTTATTTTTTTTTATTTCTTCTTCTTCTTCTTCTTCTTCTTCTTCTTCACATGCTTAACTAAAAATCTTTTTTTTTTTTTATAAGCACAAAAATTCCACTATTTGAATATAGTTTTGATTCTTGAAATCCAGCACCTCTTTATGTATGGATGTGCGGGTTTAATTGATTCACATAAACGACAACAATGAAGGTGATTAGAGTTCACAAAATTAAGTTGAAGAGATCATAAGGCATCAAGAGTCATTCTACAGGGTCCGGTGGGTCTATCGAGCCGCTCACAGAAAGGGAGCAAAAAGACGATTTTACTCCGCCCACTTTGCAAATTTGTAAAACAGGCCACTGCCTCCGTCCCTACTCTGTTGTCTCCCCTGCAATGGCCGCCGCCTCGTCTCCTCTCGTCGCTGCGCCTCGCTCCGTTGCCTCTTTGCCATCGCTGCCTTGTCTTCGTCGCCTCTTTGCCATCACTACCTCGACTCGCCTCGTCGACAGTCGATGGCAGGGGAGACGACAGAGCAGGGGCGATGCAATTCATGGGAGGGGAGAGAGCAAAGTATGGAGGCAAAATTATTTTTTTATTCCCTTTCAATAATCCAGTCGGTAAGCCCGTCAGAATTTTTCAGGTATCAAAAGTAATCTAGTTAGGATGCAATGCCAAAAGTAATCACGTAAGGATGTAATGCCGGTGGAAGAACTTAAGTATAGTCACAAATGAAGGAACGGGAAAAAGAAGTAAAGGACAAAGTCAAAGGAAAAACAGGAAGACCAATGAGGACAAAAATCAACAGGCAAAAAAGAACACAAAGTCAAAGGACGAAGAACCGATCTCTCGCTTCTCTCTCACGCGAACTGTCTCTGTATTGGTGTTCTGGGCAGCCTAGATTCAGGTCAGAAATACGATTCTAGCATTGTTGGGTTTTGCTTTCGATTGGTGGTGGGGGTTTTGCCATGGCAAAGATCGTTAATATCTTGGTTCGTGGTTCATTTCCCTCTATCTTCCCTTGAATTGTGTCCTTTCCTAGTGGGTTTTCTTCTGTTCTGGTTATTGGGTAGTCTATTCGGTCCGATTCCGTTGGGGTTTCCGAATGTTATGGCCGAAGGCACCTCACCTGTTTGGGTTCTGTTCCATTCTTCCTCTCCGATCGGGTCCCCTCTAGTTCCGGTTTCTGTTTCGGTTAGGCCCCTGGTTCGTCTTGCTATTCGATTTGCCGTCTCCGATCTAGCCTCTAGTTTCAGTTCTGTTCCGTCGTCCTTTCCTTCTCCTTCTTCCGAGCCCCGGCAGTAACATGGCCGAGGCATGGCGGCTTCCGACGACAGTGGTCGGATGCCACCGCTGCCGGCCGACATCCCCGTTCTCTTATTTTTTATTTTATTTACTTTTATTGATTTATTTATTCATTTGTTTTATTGTCAGTTGTGTTGTCAATAACAGGTTACAGAGGGCATTAATATCACTTATACTATATTATAAATTTTTATTATTAATTCTATTACTAAAAGCAATATGAGTTATTTTTATATTAGTATTAAAATAATTTATAGTATTAATTATGTTATATCAATTATTTAATTTCTAGATCTGTCAACCTTGATTTATTAAAAGATTATAGATAAATTATAGTTTGTTAATTTCAAGTCTACTTGAGCAAATTATGATGTCATGTATATTTAAAGTGATTATGTGATCCTTAAATTTCAGTTAATTAGCATATGATATTCTTAAAAGAAATATATATACATACATATAAATATATATATATATATAAAGATGGGTATCGGTCTTTAAAATAAAGGTATATTAGGTAATTTCCAATAATGTGGTGATTAGATTATAGTAGTGTACCTATTTTATTTCCAAGTGAATTAAATATTGACCTATAATTTATTTTGCTCTAAATAATAGTATGGCACCTAGCCTAGGTTAACTCAAGTCCCATAACCTCTCAAATCCGTAGTTGCAATTGATAGCTGTCGTAAACCCGTTATGGGTTAGGCATACTCTCAATTCAAATCGGCCCATTCCTAAATTCTAAACCCAAATAGACCGTCGTTAGGTTTTATACGTTCTCGCTTCACCTCTCGAACCTATCTTTATCCCATCGTGGCCCGTTAGTCAATTAGAGTAGACGTCATAGTTCATCGTAAGTATTTTATAATTTTCATTTTTTGTTGATAGTAATTCTTATGCATGTTAATAATGGTTTAGGTGATTTTGGCTTGACCCAACCAAGTGGCAACTGAGGAATTCTGAGACTTATATAAGCACGGTGAGTGGGTAAATTGTATTATGATAGTATTGTTGCATTCATTAGTTTATTATCCTTGTGATCTTGATATATATATATATATATATATTCTTATTGTTGTTTGGCATTTCCTTTAAAGTTGCATTTGGGGAAATCAGAATTCATATTGCCTTGATCTATGCATGTTGATATTTATGCTTAATACAATGCATGTGACCCTTTTTATTTTAGAATGGTAGTACAAAATGTATCCTAAAAGGAGTAACTAACTAGTTAGAACACTGTATTGCTAACTGCAATAAGAGTTAGTCGTTGATGCACCACGTATGTTTTGGGGTGAAAGTTAGTCCCCCGTATCGACGTGAGTGGTTCCGCCGATATGTTCACATCAAGCGTGAGTGGTTCCGCCGATTTAAGCTTGTGGGCGTGAGTGGTTCCGCCCTAAACTATTTGGATATATGAATATCAGGCGTGAGTGATTCCGCCGATATATGCTTGTGGGCGTGAGTGGTTCCACCCTAAATTATTTGGATATATGGATTCTGTTTCTAACTTGATTACTCCTAGTTGTGCATGTTTATTTGTCATCTCTTCCATTGTACTATTTATTGCTTAGTATGACATGGCATGATGATTTGTCTTCGCTGCACTAATTCTGTTTCCCCTTATTATAATGCTTTTTGCCCCTCAGTAAGTCAGTAGTTGACTTACCCCTTAAAAATTTCAGACTTGTAGGTTGGTATCAGTTCTGACAGTGAAGATCGTGGTCGGCGATCTAATTTGCATTGGCCATAGACACGCTCCAGGTTACATCACGTCTCTCATTTCATGGGAATTGTTGGTGGGATAGACTTTTGTGTTTATTTATTTATTTTAGGCATATTTTTGTAATTGATACTGTAATCAGATGATGAATATTGGCCAGTTGGCATATGAATGTTGAATAAAAGCTATGTAAGCATTATGGTTTATATTGTTGCTTTTATGGTTAAGGTTAAATTAGAGGCTTGCTGCTCCCTATTGGAGTCTATGGCTTCATGGGGGGTAGTGCCGGTCACGGCCTCCTTATTTTGGGGCGTGACAGGTTATGGTATCTATTTCTTCAAATTTTGATCCTTTGGCAATTAGTGGCAAATGTACTCACATTTTTTGTGTTGTGTCTTCAACAGCTTGACCTCCTAGTGGCTGCTTAATATGGATGATTCAGATGATGAGGAGCGCTATGTTCTTAGGCCTGGTGTTAATGATTTCGGGGCTAAATTTAAGAGTATCATGACTGCTAATGTTGATATGGCTACTAAAGTGTCCCTGATCACGGATCATTACATGGATTTCCTAGGTAAATCTCCAGATGATCCTGAGTCTGCTTATGATCTTTGGTATGCAGAAGTGGTTGTGTGGCTGACATCTATGCTTCAGAAACGCCCAGAGGATAGATCTATTTATGTCAAAACTGATGATCGGGTTGCAGATGCTGTATGGTATGTTGGCCTTAAATCCTTCGTGCTACTTACAGGGTGGATGGTCGAACCAATGTTCTTACAGAAGTATTTCAATTTCGAAGAACTGGCTTTCCGTGATCTCGAACCGGTGCTCCTTCACAGACTTCTTTCTTATTACCATCATTTTGGTGAGGAGGATGCTATAGAGAAGTGTTGGGAATTTGAAAACTTCAGGGACAACATCATGGAGGCAGCAGAATTAGCAAGATGCTACATCAGCTCATATACCGAACGAAGGCCATTACCAGATAATAACTATGAGGACAACATTTTGACTTTGTTGGAAAGAAGCCTAACAGGGAAGTATCTTCTTCAAGAATATGGAACATCGGCTTTTCGTCCAGAAATGGATAAGCGGCTACTTCAAGAATATGGTTCAGATATGGATAAGCGGCTGGCGAAAGACAGGAAAGATGGGCTGGTGCCCCAAAGCGGTGGCCTGGAGACAATTAAGGAATATCTGAACAAGCTGCGGGCGAAAGTGAGGGAAAATGAGCTGGTGGGCCGAAGCGGTGACCTGGAGAAAATTATGGAACGACTGATCGCGGGAACTTCAGAGCTAGGGATTACACCCATAGTAGGTATGGGTGGAATTGGTAAGACAACTCTGGCAAGAAGTCTTTATGAGGATGCTCAGATTCAGAATCACTTCCGTGTTCGTGGCTGGATTAGAGTTTCTCAAGAATTTCGAGAGAGAGATGTCATAACGGGCTTATTGGAGTCGATTGGCTTATTGAATTCGAATATTTCTCTCATTGATGAGGACAATACAAAATTAGGAGAACGGTTACGTAAACACTTACTAGGTCGGAAGTATCTCATTGTCATCGATGACCTTTGGACTACTGAAGCATGGGATTGCATGAAGTGGTGGTTTGAAGATAAAAACAACGGCAGCCGAATTCTGTTGACAAGTAGGCTTCATGAAGTGGCTTCTTATGTTAACCATCCTTATCCGATGAACTTGCTCAGCCCTGAAGATAGTTGGAAACTGTTGTGTAAACAGGCTTTTGGAACAGAAGGTTGTCCTCCTGAGTTATTGAATATCGGAAAGCAAATAGCAAATAAATGCCAAGGACATCCGCTATCAGTCATTGTGGTAGCAGGGCACCTTTCCAATATTGGCAAGACTAAACACAGCTGGGAGAATGTTGCAAAAACCATGGATTCTCTCATAGATGGATCCCAAGAGAACTTCAACATTCTTTCTTTGAGCTATAATGGCTTGACTCAGGACTTGAAAGCATGCTTCCTCTCACTGGTGATTTTCCCAAAGAATTCCGATATCCCTGTTCGGAAACTAATTAGGATGTGGGCTGGTATGGGATTTGTGCATCCAGAACCGCAGAAGAGCACGGAAGAGGTAGCACAGAAGTGCTTTGAGGATCTTATTAGAAGAAATTTAATTATAGCGAAGAAAAAGAAATTTGATGGTAAAGTTAATTCATGTGGCATCCATGATCTCTTGTGGGACTTGAGCATGAGAGAAGCTCGGAAAGAAGGCGATTACATTTTTGGTCACTCCCCTTTGAGCCATCCTTACTTCAATACTGATGATGACATGAAGTACGCATTGGGTCTCACCCATACTTTACTCTATTCTGGTCGCTCTTTTGAATCAGATTGTCCTCTCAGTTCTGCAGGATTCGAACTCCTCAAGATCTTGGATATTCTAAATCAGCCTTTTGATGATTTCCCGCATGAGATAACAGACAGGGTCAATCTGAGGTATCTTGCCCTGTCCACTTCTGCCGATATTCCTGATTCAGTGTCCAAACTTTGTTATCTAGAAACTTTAATCAATAATCATCAAAGGGCAGGTGGAAATTTGCCAAAAGAGATATGGTTAATGCCTCGTCTGAGGCATCTACACGTTGGAACTTGCACCTACTTGCCCAATCCATCAAGCCTTGACTCAGTTCTTACTGATCTTCAAACACTTTCCACTCTAAGCTCTGCCAGTTGTACCAAGGAAATATTCGAAAATATGCCCAATTTGGAAGAATTAGGTATTCATCAAATTAGAGAAAATGCTAGGGGAGATGAACTCTGCCTCAGCAGTCTTGTCTACTTGCATAAACTTCAAAAATTGAAGATAACTTGCAATCTAAGACTTGCAAATCCAAGATCCGCTTGTTGCTGGGAAAGTTTCCTACCAAACATCACGCAGTTGACTCTACTTTTAAGCCGTTTACCTTGGCATGAAATAAATGCTTTAGCCCTGTTGCCAAAACTTGAGGTGCTCAAACTAAAAAATAGTTCCTTTGAAGGGCCAGAGTGGGTACAGAATAATGAAGGATTCCCCAAATTGAAATTTCTGCTGCTCGAATCTTTAGATTTGGAGGACTGGATAGCTAAGCATGATCATTTTCCTAAGCTGGAATGGCTAGTTGTCAGGTACTGTGTCAACCTGACCAAGATCCCTCTTGATTTTGGGGAGATATGCACATTGCAGTTGATTGACATGGAATATTGTAACCTTATGGCATTTGAGTCCGCAAGAAGTATTCAGGTACAGCAACTCAACGTGGGGAATGAAAAACTTATTGTTCGTCTTGGCCGTATGCTCGCCGAGGTACAAGCTCCTTCTGAAAGCGTTTTCAGATTGAAAATGTTTTGCTTGCCTTATCATTACCTCTCATTGAATTTCTGAGCATCCTTTTCCTGTGATATTGTTGAAAAATAAAAATAATAGAAGAAGGTATTGCGAAAACAATGGTAAAATCTCAATGTTATGTTAGACAAAGAGATAGAAAAAAGAAAAATGTGAGAAGAAGAAAACCAGAATTTGGAGAAAAAATAACTTCTTCTTAATGAAATGAAAGCTTACATTAAAACTCACACTACACCAAATGATAGAAATGAAGTCCTATTTATATAGGACTTGAATACATAACATTAATCAAATAAAACTGAAAAGCTATAAATAAAACTTTAAATGCAAGATGTTTTGCATTCCAAAAATGAATGTCAAACTTCAGTTTGCATTTCAAAAATGAATGTCAAACTTCAGTTACAAATGGAAAATATAATAATGGAGACATAAATGAAAAAACAGAAAATTAAACCAACTTTAATTTAAAGAAAAATATCACAAATCTCAACACTCCTCCTTGAGATTTTTCTTTGTCAAACCCAACTTGTTGCGTAAAAATTCAAATTGACCACACGGTAAAGCTTTTGTGAGGATGTCAGCAAGCTGAAATTCTGAATTGCAATGAGTGAGCTTGATCTCGCCTTCTTTCTCTGCTTCTCTCAACAAATAAAACTTGACTTTAATGTGTTTTGTTTTACCATGTTGTACCGGATTGGAGGCTATAGCAATAGCAGATTTGTTATTAGAAAACAATTTTGTAGGCTCCTTTTGTTCATATCCTAAATCACCAAGCAATTTGTGAAGCCATATTGCTTGATTTGCAGCATTTGCTGTTGAAATATATTCAGCTTCAACGGTGAATTGAACCACAACTTCCTGCTTCTTTGAGTTCCAAGAGAAAACCCCAATGCCAAGAGAAAAAATATAACTAGAAGTGCTTTTAGAATCATCAACACAACTAGCCCAATCACTATCAGCATATCCAATCAATTTCAAGTCACCAATGGACTCAAACCAAATTCCAAAATCAAGAGTACCCTTTAAGTATCTAAGCACCCTTTTAGCAATACCAAAATGAACTTCACTAGGAGAATTCATATATCTTGAGAGCATACTTGCAGCAAACATTAAATCCGGCCTGGATGCCGTCAAATATTGCAAACTTCCTACCAAACTTCTAAAACTTGTAGGATTGGAGAGTTTCTCACCATTCAAAAAGAATGCATTGTCAACCATATTGACCCTTGCTATCTCCACTCCTTGTGGGTCATAAATTGTACAAATACCATCTTTGAAAACCACAGAAAATTTGCTATGCATCAACTGAGCAATACTAAGCAAGTTTTGAGATAATTTCGGAACAAATAAAACATTAGAGATTTTCTTTTCACTTTGCTTAGTATGCATGATAACATTACCTTTACCTTCAGCTAGTACCGTCTCTCCATGTCCAAGGACCACCTTTGTCCTTATAGAATTGTCAATTTGGCTAAAAAGATTGATATTTTTAGCCATGTGGGTTGTGCAGTCGTTGTCAATAAGCCATGAGTTTATATCTGTTTCAACAATATGAGAAGCCATAAACAAGAAAGTTGTTTCTTACTTTTGATCATCTGCACGATTAGCTTACTGTGGGGGCTGTTGGGATGATTGGTTTTGCTTGGCACGGCAAAACTTTTCAGTATGACCATTCTTATCACAATAATCACAATGGTAGACTTGCTTGTTTTTGTACCAGCAATTGTCCTCAGTATGATTGGTCTTTTTACAGAAACGACAAGGAGGAAATTTTCCCCTCCTTGATACTCCTTCTTTTCCCTTGCTCCCCTGATCTTCGATTGCCTTACTATCACCCCTTGTAGCAGGTTTCTTGCCTTTGAATTTGGCAGTAAGGCACCTTCAACATGCTCCTCATTACGGATTGCATCCCTTTGCTCTTGGGCTTGTAATTTGCTGATTAACTCAGCTATAGAGAGAGTAGTCAAGTCACAAGACTCCTCTATGGTTGAGATTTTCGACTCAAATCTGTCAAGGACACTTACCATTATTTTTTCCACAACCCTTTGATCTGGAAAATCTTCACCAGTTAATCTGATTTGGTTCACAATAGTCATCACTTTGGTAGTGTACTCCTTCACAGTGTCTGAATCCTTCATCTTCAGCATCTCAAACTCTCTTTTGAGAGTTATTAATTTAACAGCCTTCACCCTTGTGCTTCCTTCAAACTCCTCTTTCAACTTATCCCAAGCTTTCTTGGCTGTGTCACAATCAATAATCCTTGCAAAAATAGGATCTGATAAAGCAGCATGTATACAAGATAAAGCCTTAGGCTTCTTTGACTTCTCCTCCTCATGTTGTCGTATTTGATTCAAGGTTGGATTTGCTCCCAATGGTGGAGGATCAGCATCATTCAAAACAGATTCCCAAAGACCAAGTGCTTTGAGATAGGATTGCATTTTAACAACCCAAAATTGGTAGTTGTCACCATTAAATTGTGGAGGGGTGGAAACACCAAAATTAGAAGACATGCTATAAAATATAAAATTGGAATTCTCTTCTCTCAAACAAAATCATAGCTCTTTAGGCTCTGATACCACTGTTGAAAAATAAAAATAATAGAAGAAGGTATTGCGGAAACAATGGTAAAATCTCAATGTTATGTTAGACAAAGAGATAGAAAAAAGAAAAATGTGAGAAGAAGAAAACCAGAATTTGGAGAAAAGGTAACTTCTTCTTAATGAAATGAAAGCTTACATTAAAACTCACACTACACCAAATGATAGAAATGAAGTCCTATTTATATAGGACTTGAATACATAGCATTAACCAAATAAAACTGAAAAGCTATAAATAAAACTTTAAATGCAAGATGTTTTGCATTCCAAAAATGAATGCCAAACTTCAGTTTGCATTTCAAAAATGAATGTCAAACTTCAGTTACAAATGGAAAATATAATAATGGAGACATAAATGAAAAAACAAAAAATTAAACCAACTTTAATTTAAAGAAAAATATCACAAATCTCAACAGATATGAACGTCTTTTTTTTAGCAATTTTTCATAATCCTGAAAGCACTTGTTCACATTTTTATTTTCATATGCACTCAATAAACGAAAGGCAAGGAAGGAGAATTTTCCGTGGTTTAGTTATCTTCTGTTGTGTACTACTGCAGCAAGACATCAGGTGGATCAATTTCAAAGAATCTGACTTCTTTTCTCTTGCAGCAAAAACTTATTGCTTTAACTGTGGCCTTCATTTACATGACTGCGATTGAAGACGCTGTGGACTAAACATCACGACGGCAAAAGTAAGAAGGGAAAAGACCCTATGAGGTAAATGGGATTTTATTGTTTCTGGTACGTAAAATAACAGTATTTTTTCTATGTTTCTTTTTCACATTCTAACCACTATTTTCAACTATAGGACAAAGGGCACTGATAAGAAAAAGAAAATAAGTATTGCTTTGGAGCTTTCTATATTAATCGTTTTGATCCTCTTTCTCAGTTTCCTTTATTGCTTTTTCACCCAATTCTTTAATTTTCTATGTAAATTCAGCTGCAAATGTTATAGGTGACTGTCATGTGAAATTCTAAACAGGTTAATCTTTACTGTGATTTGGTGAATATCCTGTAATCAATCCAAATTAATGGATTCTGCAATCTTGCGTGCTGCACTTGAACACGTTAGTTAGTTCCACGATTTTCCTTGACATCAGACAAGACTTGTCACAATTTAGAAGTTTAGAATGCTGTACATTGAGAATGTAATTGAAACAAAAAATATTGCAACCAAGTTTTCTTGAAATCAATGGATGCTCTTCATGACTTTTCAGGATAGAAGGAAGTTCTCGTTCGTGAGTTTGAGATTGGTTTTGGCAGAACTGAATGATGACAGATTTCAGCAGTGCTCAGTTTAAGCTTTCTACGATAATCTAAGATTGGCAAACTTGTTTGTGGTTTTTGTTGATATTGTTCTGTAATGCTTTGTGATTGGCAAATTTGTTTGGGGTTCTTGTTGATGTTGTTCTACAAAGCTTAGAGATTACATCTGTAATGCTGTGTGTAAATCATTTTCCGTGTGATTCTGATAAACAGTAAGCTCGGTTTCATGATTTCTAGTGAAAATCTTTGCTTTTCTTCTTGTGTTCTGCTACAGTTCTGTTTCTAACGATTGTGTAGAGATAGTTCTTTCTTGATAATATATATAAGCATCATCCAGATTCCGTAAAAATGAGGTCTAATTAATTTGCAAGAATTTGTTTTGGCGTCTTCATTGAACTGAACAATTATTGTATACAAAGATTTGTTCTCTACATAGATTAGTATAAAACGTTGGGTGGAATTTTTGTAAGAACACTGATTCTGTGGATTCACTTTACGTGTGTAGGCGTGGATTCTAAATTGGTTCCAGAAGTTTTGGCAATGATAATAACGTAAGAATCAGACAAGGTTTACAGTGAAATACTCCAATTTTCTAAAGCCACGTCCTTGGACTGTGCATTAGGTTAATCCATCGAGCAAACAAAATAGTCAGTCTGCCAAAAATGTGTTTCTTTATTCCTAAGCAACTAGAAGTTCTGTCTCTTGAAAAGCCATTAGAGCATCACTCAGTTTCCAGAAAAACTGTGAAGTTTCATCTTAATTTCAACTTAATTTCAAGAGATATACAGTTTGAGTAAAAACAGTTTCCCTATTTCTTTTGCTAATTGAGCGCTTTTCGCCTTGGTTAAATAACAAACAAAACGACAAATTGGTATACTGGAAATTTCAGAAACTGGTATTTTTTTTTCTCTTTTGCACATTATTAATTTTCCTTCTAGGGATTCCTCACAAATTTGATGTTGTGAAACCATTCTTTTCTCCCAAATACCACTACTGCAGCAGAAAAGGGAGACAGCAACATCCTATCACCTAATGGTGGATTCGCATTAGCTCCATTGCATCTTCAACTAAAAAATTGTGTAAACAGAAATTTTGATGAAGACAGATGTCACTAAGAGTCAGAAACTGAAAATAAGCATGATCTGGAGTGATGCACAAATTCAAATAAATGAAAATTTCTTTTAGGAACAAGGAAATGTTTTGGCCAAGAGCTAGGAAAGATGGCTTACAGAAGGATGAAAAAAACTACTATAACATTTAACTTGTACGAGGAAAAATTTCAGGTTCATGATTCTTTTCAAGGCAAGGTATTGTTGCTCTTGAACATTTCTTGCTGGCAGAATAGCAGAATAGCTTCAGTTATCCTGCTGCAATACAAGTAGTTCACCGATGTAATAAGAGATCTCATCCAGGAAGATGGGATCCCTGAGAAGTAGGAATTGGAGTGTGGGAAGGCGAATCGGTTGGCTTTCATCCTTTCTGGTATAGTTCACCTGCAAAATAGAGATTCATGCCCTAAACTCAAGATATATATCACTGCTACGCTATCTTATATATTTATTCATCAAAATTATAACTAAATTCGTCGAGCATTAATCCTTTTATTAAAATAGATGTAGAGCGATTATACTTGTCAGTGTACAAGTGTGCGTGTAGTACAATTTTAAATTTATATTTCGGTGAGTCCGAATCGATTCGCAGAGAGATTATTTATGAATGAAAATAAAAGTCACAGAATATTTGATTTTAGGAGGTGATTAAGATGATCTAAAGACGAGAATTAAAACTAAACTAATATTGAATTTAAACAACTTTGAATCAAGACAATTTCAGTGCCAAGCCGAAATTCTCCAAATAGTCAAAAAAATAGTAACATCAATCTAAAATGAAGCTAAGATTTTGATATTAACTCCGGTATGAGATAATGATAATTATAGGTCTAACACCCTCCATACATGACATAGAGACTCTAAGTTAAGCAATTATCATAAATTGAACTGTGATTAATACAAAACATTCTATAAATTGAGATTTTACTATTAAGCCCAATTCAAGATGATGATAATTCTAGGTCTAGCAATCTCCTATATGGCATGGAGACTCTAAATTAAGTAATTACCATAAATTAAACAGTAAATAATAGATAAAATATCGTCTCATTTGAGTTTGGGTATAATAGCGTTATCAGGTTAAGTAATCTCCATACATGACATGGAGACTCTAAGTTAGACTTACACTATAATTCAAACCCAAAAAATATATATAGAAGCATAATTCAATTCAATTTAGACCAATATTACGATAATTGAAATTCGGCTTTGCTTGAGAAATCACGAGTTGGACACTCTCTTATCTTGTCCAAGTCTTATTTTAACCACACATTTTTATTATTTAATACAAAAAATTAAAGATGGAATTAAATTACAAAATTTAAATAACACAAATTAAAAAACAAGAAATTAAAATTACTGAAACTAAATTTGGAAAAATTAAAAAACAGTATTTAAATTGCTGAAATTGATTGCAGTAAATTAAAATGCATCAATGTAAATGTAGAATTAAAATTGCTAAAATTAAAATAAAGAAATAATCCAATACATAAATTAATAAAGAAAATGAAAGAACATCAATTAAACAAACAGAGATTGAAAGAAGTTCTGTGCGTCAAACCCCAGCGCACTGTTCTCACTCGAGTGCACTGCTGTCCGTGAAATCCGAGCCTTGCTGTGCGACGTTGCTGTCCAAGAAATCCATTCCCAGCGCCCTCTTCTCTGTTCCAGCCACTGCGTGTTGCTGTGTTGCTGCTCTCCGAATTCCAGCGCCTCCCCCTTATTCTGGTGGAAATGGCCGATTGGGGGCTTAGGTCTCTCATTGCGTCCGTTTGTATATGCATGTGTAGGAAAATTTTATTTGCAGTCATTAAAAAATTATTTTTATTTTTTATAATCAAGTTAATAATTTTTTATAATTAATATTTTTCAAAAATACCCTCCAGAACCCCAGTGTTCGGGGCCTTCAATTCTGGAGCTTTCGAGCTCCCCAAACCCCAAGATTCGGGGGGCCGTGAAGCTCGGCGGCCATAGCCACCCCTATGGTCGTTGCTTGTTTTCTGTGTAAATATATATGTGTATGTGTACATATATATATATATATTTATGTTTGTGTATGCGGTGTAATATGCAATGATTGTTAATGGGATCATGCTAGATCTACAATAAATTTGTATATTTTGGGCTACATCAAGGGTATAAAGACTAAAATGCTCTGCGCCTCACATGCGCCTCATGAGAGGCTTTTTTGTCATTGGTACACCTTTGTGTAGCGCAAGATGTACACAAAGGTGTACTAATAGTATTATCCTTATTAATGTATGTATGTATATGTATGTGTGCATATATATATATTTATGTTTGTGTATGCGGTGCAATGACTGTTAATGTATATATATATATATATATATGTGTGCGCGCGTGTTTGTGTATATATGTGTGTATTTTTATTTATTTTTTTATTTTTTACTACATCAAATCTGATATTTTTTGTTGTATTCCCTTCGTTATTATGAATAAGTGGATGGTGAATAATTGATTGAGGGAGAAAGTGGGTGTGAAGATAAAAATAAAATTTTTAAAAAAAATATTTTAATTATATTAAAATATGACTGTAAAGAGCGGTAAGTAGCTGCCAATAGAATTTTCCGTATGTATATCATGCTCTCCACATTGCCCTTGAAATTGAGTGAGAATTACAGTAGAGGGACCGCGTGTTGCTGCCGTGCCTGCTGATTCACGTTGCTGGGCTTTAACTCACATCAGTGGGCCTCAATTTGGACTTCAATTGGCTGGACTTTAATGGATGGCTGCTCAATTTGGGCCTTGCGGCTGGCCTTCTTCACTTACTTTATTCAATTCAATTAAATGTGGGCCTTTAAGCTGCTTCTTTGATTTAAGCTTCACGCATGTCTTCACACTGCAAGCAATGAAGTTATTAATATATTATATATTATATATTATATATTATTATATATTATATATATATGTTTCACGCATGCATATATGTATTAAATATATGTATATGTATTATGATATATTATGTACTATATATATTTATACATATATATTGTAAATTATTTTTTTTTATGAAAAATTAAAGGGAAGTATTCTTTTTTCTATTTTATTTTTTTAAAAAAAAATTCAATCAATCCCTAATTTTTCTTTGAACTTCATTTTTCTCTAAACCTGCATATACTGACAAAATATTCAATTAAACTCAATTTTTAAGATAAAAATAGGGGTAAAATTATAACAAAATTATATACTAATCAATATACCAAACCCAATTTAGCTATTCCTGTTAAAAATTTTGAATTTGTATATGGATTAGGAAGATAACTAGTATCCAAAAAATGTGTAATTCGGTTAGCAGAATGATAAGAGGATCTGCATGAATCACTGAATTCGTATCCATCTTAATGATCATTATTGATATAACGTTTGTCTGAATTATCTTCTCTCGGATTACTCCTCAGTCCCCCACTCGATCTACACCACTTGCTACTGTATATAAGTTCTTCAAGAACACCCGCAATCAATCAATCTGAGGTGTAGGCCAAGGTAGTGCTGTGTCTGGTCATCTTGTCATTTATTCATGGAGTTTAGGGTGAGCAAGGCATTGCTGCCAATAGTATGCATTTTATTAGTCATTCTTAGCCATGCATTACCAATCTCCGCCGCCAGACATCGCCGTAATATGCTTGCCAATGACCTCGGGGCCACTCCTCCCATGGGGTACGTACATTTCTAATCTTCTTTATTTGGTTTTCCTCAAAAAATCTTTTCTGTTACCTGTCGTCCCTAAGTTTAATATTCATTTGCTTTTGCTTTACAAATTCAGGTGGAATAGCTGGAATCATTTCTTCTGCGATATTGATGAGGAAATGGTCAGAGCAACAGGTATTGAGATAGGATCAAAGAATTATTTCTCCCTTACCATATCAATTCTTATATCATTTACTTTTTGTTTTTTTTTTTCCTTAATTTCTCCATGCAATGTCTTGTTTCTGTTATTAATCTGATAAGCATTAAGCTGCTATTGACGTACTAATGACTTTCTGATTCATACTCTTGTTCTACATTTCGATTTGCCACATGTTGTGTTTCTGTTTTTCTGGAAATGATTTTATTATCCAACTTTAATCCATGGTTAATTCCAACATGGAACAAATTTGCAAATTCTTTCTCCCAAAAAAAGAAAAAAAAAAAGAGAAAAAAGGGCTCTTCTCCGTTCATTTTCATGTATTACTTCCACTTCACGACTTAAATCATTTGTTTTGACAGCTGATGCAATGGTTTCAACTGGTCTTGCAAACCTTGGGTATAAATATATCAACATAGGTAAAACGTCATTTTATTTTCTTCTTGTCTAGTAGCTCCTTTATTCTTTTGGCAAGGGCAACAATTAAGTAACAGAGAGTTTGAATCTTTTTCTTTCTCAGACGATTGCTGGGCTGAAAAAGAACGAGATGCCAAGGTTACTTTACTCAATTAATTTTCAGTAACATTTTTCTTTGCTTTTATTATTGTTATGATTATTTTTATTTTCTTGGATCATGTATTACCTGCCCATCTTTATGTCAATATGTTCATTTCAGGGTAATTTAGTACCCAAGAAATCCACATTTCCTTCAGGGATAAAAGCTCTCGCTGACTATGTTCACAGCAAGGGTCTTAAGTTGGGAATCTACACTGATGCAGGGTAAGATGGCTCTACACATTCATCATCCATTTCCAATGTTATGATTTACCAATGTATTTACTTCAATTCCTTTTGCAGCACTTATACCTGTAGCGGTACCATGCCAGGTGCTCTTGGTTATGAGGAACAAGATGCCAAAACCTTTGCGGAATGGGTAAGACAATCCTTCCTTAACTCTTTTGGGACGAATGTGTCAAATTTGTGAAGCAGTAACATTTTCCTGTTTACAGGGAATAGATTACTTGAAGTACGATAACTGCTATAATCAGGGCATAAACCCAACTGATCGGTAATTGATATTTGACTGAGCTCAGCTCGCAGAAAAATGTCTGGTATTTTCAGCTCATGTGGTCTTTTTAAAATGTTTCTATCTCTTTCTTCTAGTTACCCTGTGATGACCAGAGCTCTAAGGAATGCTGGCCGACCTATCTTCTTCTCACTATGTGAATGGGGAGATATGCATCCAGCTCTTTGGGGTTACCAGGTAGGCAACAGTTGGAGAACTACAAGTGATATTCAAGACACGTGGGATAGGTATGGTTGCTGTCATTTTTGGTTCTTTAGTTTCTATTGGCAATCTGAAGCTTGCACTACATTTATTTTTCTTGTGATTTTTGGCTCTTCAACAGTATGATGTCTAAAGCATTTGAGAATGAAGTTTATGCTGATTATGCTAGGCCTGGTGGCTGGAACGGTTAGTTTTGCCCCTAGACAGACTTTTTTGCTTAGCAGAAGTCTAGTTTCTTATTGAATCTGGTTCTCTACAGATCCTGACATGCTTGAAGTTGGAAACGGAGGAATGACAAAAAATGAATATATAGTGCACTTCAGCTTATGGGCAATTTCCAAGGCTCCGCTTCTCATAGGCTGTGATGTTAGAGATATGTCGAATGATACCAAGGAGATTCTTTTCAATAAGGAGGTGATTGATGTGAACCAAGATAAGCTTGGTGTTCAAGCTAAAAGGGTTCGGCAAGAAGGCGATCTTCAGGTTTGGGCAGGGCCCCTTTCTGGTTATAGAGTTGCTCTACTAATTATTAATGGCCTCAATTCGGCCAGCTCCATGGGAGCCAAGTGGGAAGACATAGGGCTTCCTCCCAATACTCCTGTAATCGCTAGAGACCTGTGGGAGCACAAGACACTGGAGACACAGTACGTTGGGGGTTTATCAGTTGATTTAGAGTCTCATTCATGCAAGATGTTCGTCCTTACGCCTGTATTATCTTGAACAAGATTCAAAGATCCTTAGAAGATTCAAAGATCCTTTTTTAACACATGGTAAAAATAATTAGGTTGCCAATTTTATCATTCCCTGTGTAATGGTGATTCTGAATTTAAATGAGATTGTCGATTGGCTTCAGTAACAAAATGAGAAATGGAAATACAAGTTTTTCTTGCACATCACTTTCTGTTCTCTTATTTGGCATTGGAAATGGGTAGGAACTGCTCGTGCGACCAAAAAAAAGAAAGGTATTCTAGGGTGTCTGCATTTTTTAAAGACATGGCTAACCACTTGTAGAGTCTGTTCTTTGATTTTTATACTGTCTTCCACTCATCTCCTGTTGAGTTCAACCTTAGTGCAGATGCATAACATCAAACCACAGTACAGGAAACCTTATCTTCTTGTGCTCAGTCACACACATACTCCAAGCTATCCTTACAGACTCATAAGGGTGAAAAAGCATTCTTTCAAATAATGTCCGTCTAGAAATTGTATACAGTCTAGCGAGTCAAGCAGAGAAAAAAGTAGGTATCTGTAGCACAAGCTCCTGAATGCATAATCTTCTAATACCTGAGTGAATGATTACCAGACGGCTACAAAATGGATAGATTCGATGATGTTGATCATGATTCCTGATCAAAATTAAGAATTTTTCTTCTTCGGCCACTTTCAAACACTACTCCCTATCCCTAATGAAATCATGGATTCTGCACGTTTTAACTCTGCCACTATACTTCCGCTTCTTGACCACAAGTAGACTTCCATTGACAAGATCATCTAATTGGTTCTCAGCAACCTAGGTAACCTGAGATCAACTAGTAGGGATTTAAGAGAGGACTATCAAGAGAGGTCTTCTGTAAGAGCATCGCCACATCCTCTGCATTAGTTTTTGCTTCTAAATTCTTTAGCCCCATACTCTCAGCCTCATAATGAAGATAAACAATTCAATCACATTAATTTGTTATTAGTGCCTGTTTCCTTTTCGTAAAACGGTAAGGAAAAGTAATATGCCAAAGAATGTTGAAAATTTAGCTTCGTTCACCAAACTTTTGAATCTAAACTAGAAAGAGAGGGAGGATGATGATTGATGAGGATGATGTCGATAATCATTTGTCACCTAATCATTGGTTTGAATAGTTATCTTGATGGTACTGTGTTTACTTTTTTCTTATTTCTATGTATATTTTTCATAAAATGGCACTTTTTTCCATTTGAAAATGATCAAAATCACTTTTTTCTTTCCAGCAACCCTCAGAACTCGTCTGTACAATACTTTCTTCCACATACTATTGGAATAGTAGGATGCAGCAGAGTTTACTACCCTAATTGTGGACTCGCTAGCTTAATTGCTTCTTCAGTCATAAAGTCATGTAAATTATGAAGGCCAAAGCTAAGAAGACAATTTTCTGCAGCAAGAGAATGGAACTTAATCAGCATCCTTGGAAATCTGATCAGCCTGATATGACTATCTAAACTGGAAAAATAGAAAGCATAAGTTATGGAACTGTGGAACATGAAAATTTAGAAACTAGTCCTTATTGCAAGTTCTTCAGTGCGCCAGGAAATAAGACGAGAGTGCTTCTGGGATGAAGGAAATGTCTTAGGCCAAAAGGTTTATCTAAGGAAGAAAGATGGCTTGCTTGCGTACAAAATCGAAGAGATACAATCAACAAAACAATCATAATAAGATCACCTAGTGCAAGGGAAGAGTTATGGCAGAAAGTTGTTTCAAAATGAGATTGTACCTGCTGGATGATTTGGACAATACACACATCAAGTTCATCTTCTCCAAGCAGTGTTGCTCTTGAACATTTCTTGCAGACATAAAAGCAGAATACCTACAGTTATCCAACTCAATTAACTGCAATGTAGGAAAATGTAGTTCCCGAGTATTAGGCACTAGAGTTACGGATGCACTTTGTTGGTCTTCCATTGCACCAAATCCAAAGATTGTAGCAGCAGAAATTTCAAAGATAGAAAAAGTACACAATCAAAAGGTCCTTATAAACCTTTCTCAAAGAGTTGTCTTACCTATTCCACCAATCCCTACAACCGGAATAATTTCCAGCTGCCATTGAAGTTCAGTGAGTATTTCTTTGATTTTCATCAGGTCACCAGCCATTCCCACCAAGTCATTATCCTGAACCCCAGAGGTTTCGTCCTTATTTGAAGCATTTTCTGCTATTCCTCCTCCTGTATAACCAAGTTAAGAATTCTCTATTGATTGGTTCAGTTCCAACATGCAAGTTGTCAATATCAAGGGACTCTAATCTCTTTCATCTTTGGAAAAATTTATCTGATTTAGATGTGAATCAATAACATCTGTTTGCTACTTCTGCTGCATCTATAATCATTTCTCTAGAATGGACAGCAAGCAAAGAATTCTCTATCAAAGACTTCTTGCAAAAGGAACCAAAACAAGTAAGAACTCTAGCACAAAGAGATTGGATCAGAATTTGCACACTGAATTCATATATGCCTCGGAATTTTGTTGAATCTCCTCTAAAACTGGCTCAAAGGTAAAAGAGCTCCATCGCATGCTGCATCTTTTAACCGATCCCTTTTCACAAAACTAAACCTTTTTATGCCATGATTTACATAAACATTTACGATCCATTGCAATGAAACCTCAGGCCGTGAAATTTTAGCAGCATTATCTTCACCAGTAGCCATTGCTAAAGCCAAATATGCACTTAACATTCTGCTATTCCTTATGAACTGAAAAACAGGGAATGCCAGCAACACTTTGCCACACTTTTTATGTTCTCAAAATAATCTTTAATGTGCCTTCCAAATTTGGTGGTTAGGTATGAAGTACAATTGTATACATGAACCTGAGTATTGTTTACTTTTGCAAATATAAGGTCTACATGTTGGTAAGCACTAACTAATAACTTTGCCCGAGACAAACGCAGAGAAAGCATAGCCGTGTTTCGAACCTTGAAATCGATCAGACTTGCTGAGTGCAAGAACTTGAGTATAAGAGACAAAACCAAATAAATAATAGAAACTGTACCGACTCTGCTTTGAAATCATTTGCTATTAGAAAAGTTGATTGATTGATGGTTGAAGACCAATAAATGAATCGTTAACTATGTGAAGTTTGATTCTTGGCAACTCTCTGGGGCATTTCACCAAGCACATAGATATATACTCAGCAGTTACTGGGAAGAAAACAGCAGCCCAGCTTTTGGCAAATGGGAAGTGTATGCAGACCAAGTAAATTCCCCTACGACATTGCATGTCAAAGAGAACTCAAAAGCCATCAAATCTTCAAGAAAGAAGTAGCCAATCTCCAAGAATGCGATTCAGCATAAGAAAGTTCAGAGAAGGTTGTCAATGGCGAAAAAGATAAGCACAGAGAGAATTGACAACAAGAAGAGCCTGAAGCAACTCACTGAAGTTATAGAAGTCATAGCCAACACTTCACGAAGAAGAAAATCAGTCTCAATTGTTCATCAAGCAGCAAGAAGAGAGGGCTTTCACAGAGTAAAATTCAAAAGAACGGAGTTATTCTGGTAAGAGTTTTTTAAGTCATTTGATCAAACTTAAGCCAAACCCTGAAATGGCATTTCGCCCAAATGACAAAGTACAATGCCTATGATGCTCTAGCAAGTTACGTGGCACTAGGAATAAGGATGAGAAACCCTGGTCTTGTACCATGACATAAGCTACAGTCTCTTGCTATGTTCCACGAGCCGTTTTTCAATTTTTGAAACGATACTTATTCTCGTTATATATTTTATTTATATTTATTTTTTTAAAAAAATACCTATTTTTATATTTTATTTTTTATCAAAAATATTTCCTATTTCCGTTTCTGTTTTCATGCAACATAAGTCTTTTGAACAACACATTTAATTATTAAATTATTATCTAAACGGCTTTCTTAATTGTTTAAAAGCATATGTTTTTAACTATTTGTTATAATAGTAACTTTTAAACAATAAAAAATAAGATCCTCTTGTTACAAAATTTTCCTAATTACTTAGGTTTACTTTGGATCCTCTTGCTATTTGTACAGAAATAATTTTACAGGTGATTTACAAAATCATATTCTCACGACAAATTGATGATTTATCGCGAGAAATTCACAAATTCTCTTCTCTCCTCTCATCTGTCTCTCTCTCTTTTTTCTTTCTCCCCTTTCCCCTTCAACACTGCAGCCTCTGCCTAGCCGGCCGCTGCCTCGCCTGGTAAAAATGTATTTGGTCCCAAACTTACTATGAAGATACCATGATATATTGCCTGCTAGACTCTTTATGAAATTTTATGGGTGATTCTGTCATTCTAATTGCGATGTACATTTTCCAGAGAAGTGTAAGGGATATTGCTGAACTTTATGGAACTAAGCCGTCCTTGCAAGAAATTGAAGAATATCGTAAATGCTATGGTTTGCAACATATTAGCTCAATTTGTTTCAAGACTGCAAGAATTGTTGCCGTCCTCTTTGATGATGGTATCGACTTTGACAAAATGCACGAGATTGTGTGGCATAAGAATGTTGCACCGTTGCTGGCAGGGTATTGAGAATTGAGCATTTGGCTGAGAAATTTTTTGATGAGGTTATATATTTTTATTCTTTCTCCTTTATTTAAATAAATTAAATTTATTAATATGTGGATTAGTCATCAATTAAGAAAGGAGAGAAGGAGGGAGAGAGAGGTGAGACAGGTCAAGCGAGAGGAGAACGGAGGCCGTCAGCCAGGCGAGACAGTGATGGGCGTCGGAGGACAATGCTGAAGGGGGGAGGAGAAGCGAAAGAAATGAGAGGAGAAGAGAGATAGAGGATAGTAAGGGATAAAATGATGATTGAGATAACAAAGAGAAAGATAAAATAGTTTTTTTCACCTTACCTATAAATCCATATGTAAAAGAGATTCTTTACAAATAATATGACCCTTCGCTTTTACGGCGCCTTTATTTGTCTTAGTCTTATTAGACTCCCAATGGGATAGGATTTCTTTTTCTTCTCGATTTCTGACGACTATGATCAGTTCAAAATTCAAACACCACTGCTGCTACATCCACCCACCAAAATGACGAAAGTACCCCTCTCCTCTGTGTAAATTTTCTTCCCCTCTTTCCTTTCATGGCTGCCTCCTTTCTCCTCTCTCCCCAATCGCCGCCTCTAATTGCAGCGACGGTCGGCTAGCCTCGTGCGAAGCGCCGCGAGGCGGCCAGGTGATGGCGGGGACGAGCTGGTGCTGAGGCGGCGATGGGCTGGTGTTGAGAAGCGGCGATGGAGAAGAGAGAGGAGAAAGGACGCAGCCATGGAAGGAAAGAGGGGAAGCAAATTTACAGAGAGGAGAGGGGTATTTCTGTCATTTTAGTGGGTGGCGTAACCCAAGGTGTAGCCCTAGTGTAAGTGGCATTTTCCCTTCTGTTCTGTTTTCTTAGGTTCACATTATATCTGGATTTCATCTCCTTTGGAACTTCTATTAGGAATTTCTTGACTCGTTTGATTAGACTCTTTTGTTGGCGGTTACATCTAATCTTTTTGATAACTACTATTTTCTTATTCACAGTCTCTTCTATGGATACCCACTTCAGTAAAAAATTTGAAACCTTTTATCTGGGAGACAACGAATCATCTTGTGTTTCTATCGCTGGTGAAGATGTTGCAAAAGCTGTCTTTGAATGTGAAGTTGATGACGACAACCCTTGTTTCAGAAATTCAGATTTTCTTAACGCAAGGTTGCAGAAGTTGTTTTTGAATTTGAAGATGTAGTGCTGACTAAATTCAGAATAAAAACTTGCTTCTGAAGTTGCAAAGTTGTTTCTGAACTAAAGTTGCAATGCAATCACGAACCTTGAATCAAGATTGCAATGCAAACTTATCAAAGCTAAAGAAAGTCTGAAGCTGAGATTGTTTTCTGAAGTAATAAGCTTTTGAAGTGTTGAAAGAAAAGAATTTGAAGAACTGAACTAAGTTTTTTTTATTAATTAAAAAGGATACTACGATCTACTGCCAGGAAGCAGTATTTATACACTAAATTCTAAACAAGAAATCAGAAAAAATCTGCTAACAAATTCCTAAAAATCAGTACAGTTTCAGGGATTCTCTCGTCCCCCTCTCTTGAATTTGTTCACTGGTTTAGGATGACTTTTTCTTCCAAATCTGATGCGGATCATTTAGATAAGCTGCAGAATTGTTCTTCCAAAGTTTTCGCAACCAATTTTGACCAGTGAATCTTCCTACATTGTGCTGGAAATCTACATGCTTGTCTGAACTGTTATCTGAAGCACTTTGTTGAAACAAAACTTTGCTGCTGCGAAGGCATATTTCTGACACTCCTCCTTGCATCAGTAGGAGCAAACTCCAAGTTTCTCTCTAAGAGCCTCAAACCTTCCTTTTGAAAGTGCCTTAGTGAATATGTCAGCAAGCTGATGCTCAGTTTTGCAATACTTCAAGTACACTGATCCTTTTTTCTGGACTTCTCTGATAAAGAACAACTTTATGCTGTAGTGCTTGGTTTTTCCATGGAACACCGGATTGTTAGAAATGGCTATGGCAGCCTGATTGTCAACAAATACAACAGTTCTCTCCTTCTGCTCCAAGTTCAGATCATCAAGCACTTTTCTCAGCCATAAACTTGGTTTGCAGCTGCATTTGCTGCAATTAGTTCAGCTTCAGCAGCTGATTGTGCCACGACATCTTGTTTCCTGGAACTCCAGCTGAAAATACCTAATCCAAGACAAACAGTAGCCTGAAGTGCTTCATATATCATACCAAGATCCAGCCCATTCAGTACTAGAAAAACCATATAGTCTAAATTCCTTTGAAGAGCTGAACTTAACTCCATATTTTAGAGTTCCCTTCACATATCTTAGTACTCTTTTAGCTGCTTTAAGATGAGATTCTTTTGCACAATTCATGAATCTCGAGAGCAAACTCACAGCATACAGGATATCAGATCTTGATGCTGTGAGATACATCAAGCAACCAACCAGACTCCTGTAGGAAGTTTCATTTACAGGATTTGATCCATCATCCTTGCAGAGCTTCTCCTTTTGACGCATAGGAGTGCTCATACTCTTACAATTCTCCATTTTGAACTTTTTCAGAATCTCCCTTGCATACTTCTCTTGACAAAAAAATTCTTCATTTTCCTTTTGCTTGATCTTTAGTCCAAGGAAGTAGGTCATTTCTCCCAAGTCTGTCATTTCAAAGACTTGATTCATATCACATTTGAATTGTTGAATAAGAGCACCATTGCTTTCCATGACCAGAAGATCATCCACATATAAGGAAACCACAATGAAGCTATCTTGATCACTTTTTGTTGGTGATAACTAAGAAAACATAAATAAACACAGTAGAGGAAATTCACATATCCATTCTGATTGAGTCTCTAGGATTGTTTAAATACATCAAACCTTAACTGAATTGCTAGATAATTCATCCATAATCTCCTAAAGTATAGGAACTAATTGACTGAAAACTTTAACTATAGCCACAAAAAAAAAACATAACAGAACCCTTAAACTTAGGACTATAGCTAACTATTTTATCAATTAAGTTAGCTACTTTTGCTCCTATTTTCCCTCTCCCAAAGCCAGTTGTGAGAGAGATTTCCAAATTATCTTTAATTTTACTTCAACGTCGTAACAGTTGTTGAGACATTTTCAACACTCATCCTTGTATTAGCAGCTGAGCACATTCCTAAATTCGATCTCAGTTGTTCAAACTTGGTTTTAGGTAAAGCTTTTGTAAATATGTCAGCCAACTGGTCTTCTATTTTACAATACAGAAGCTTAACATCACCATTCTGTTGCACTTCTCTAAGAAAATACAACTTGATGTTGAAATACTTAGTTTTGCCATCGAAAATTGGATTGTTAGAGACAGTTATAGTTGCTTGGTTGTCCACATAAATTGGTGTAATTTTTTCTTGCACCAAATATAGATCAAATAGAATTTTTCCCAACCAAAGAGCTTGATTCACAACTGCAGTTGCTACTATAAATTCTGCTTCTGCAGTTGATTGGACTACAACTTCTTGCTTCTCTCCAAGAGAACACTTCAGAACCCAAAGTAAAACAATACCTTGAGGTGCTTTTCATATCATCTAAAGATCCTCCCCAATCTGAATCTGAATCAAAATAACCTTCCAACTTGAACATTTGATTAGGTTTAAACTGAACACCAAAATCAAGAGTTCCCTTAATGTATCCGAGGACTCTTTTTGTAGCCTTGTAATGCTTCACACTAGCACAGTGTAAGACCCTTGAAAGAACACTTACAGCATGAAGGATGTCAGGTCTTGTTGCAGTCAAATACATGAGATAACCAATAAGACTTCTGTAGATTCCTTCTTCAGTCTTCTCAGCACCATCATCCTTAGTTTCTCCTTTTGATTCATCAGAGTGGCTATTGCTTTGCGTTCTTCCATATAAAACCTTTTTAGTATTTCTTTTGCATACGTCTTCTGACATTTGAAGATTCCTTGTTGATTTTGCTTTATCCCCATTCCCAGAAAGTAAGCCATAGCTCCAAGGTTTGTCCTTTCAAAAACTTTCAGCATTTCTTACTTAAATTGATTAACCTGCTTAATATTACTCACTGTCACTAAGAGGTCGTCTACATACAAAGACACAACCAATATATCAACATGGGAGTGCTTGATGTACATGGTTGATTCACTTAAGCTCCTCGTGAAGCCAAGATTCTGCAAATGCTCATCTATCCTGTTGTACTAGGGCTTAGGAGCTTGTTTTAACCCATACAAAGCCTTTTTCAACAAATAAACTTTGTCTTCTTACCTTTGAACAACAAACCCTTCTGGTTGTTACACAAAAATCTCCTCTTCCAAGTGTTGGATCCTAATAATGGCAAATATATCCCAAGAGGGGGGGTGAATTGGGATTAGGTAGATTTTCGATAATTTAAAACTTTGATTGTTGGTAGAATACTAGGTTTCGAAATATAAGCTATATGTTTCGAAATAAACCTTTCTGTTAAGTAGGTTTCGAAACCTACTATATGTGTTTCGAAATATACTTTACTGTTATAGCTAGTTTCGAAATCTACTTCACTGTTTTGCTTGGTTTGAAATCTTTTGACTTGTATTTCAAACTAATGATCTTTGGTAAAGATGATATACATAAATAAGAGTATAATAAAGATGTTTGTATATCAAAAATATGTTTTGTATGTATATGTATAAACTTGTTCTCAAGAAAACTATTTTTGACCTTGATAACAAAACTTATGCAAGCATGTGCAATAGGCAATAATGATACATGAAAGCTAAAGAACACTTTGCACACAAGATATATAATGGTTCGGCACCAGCCTACTCCACTACCTTCAAGCTTACCCACTTGAAGGATTTGCAATCTCAATCACTTTTACTAGTGATTACAACAACAAGGGTTTTACCACGGTTTACCCTAAAACCTTACAATATGAGTTTTTACGGGCTCAACTCAAACCTAGCACCAAGTGAGTTTTAGGCTTAACTCTAACCTTACACCAAGTGAGTTTTACGGCTAAACTCAAACCACAATGAGTTTTAGGCTCAACTCAAACCTTTACACCAAATGAGTGTTAGGCTAAACTCAAACCTTACAATATTAACAAGATAATCAAATTTATCTTTACAACCCAAAGAGCAATAAATGCCTTACCACATGGTTGTACAAACCTTTTAACTTGAGGTGAGGAGAGCTGGAGGATGATACTCGTTATTTGCACTTGCTTCTTCTTGTTCACATCACAATGCACATCTATGGATGAATGAATCTTCGTTGAATGCTTGTCAAACGGATTTAGATCATTTGTGCTTGTGTGTGTGTCTCTAGTGTGTGCTCACTTGTTCTTGCTTGTTGTCTCTCAATCAATCTCTATCAATCTCTTCTTGTCTTCAAATACCTGCTATTTATACCAAGATATAGAAATCTGACCGTTTATAGCCGTTAGAGACAAGACAAGAAAGTAGGTTTCGAAACATACTTAGTAGGTTTCGAAACATCACATAAAATAGGCTAACGTTTCGAAACATAGACACCAGGTTTCGAAACATACAACACTTTACAGCAAGATAAGCACTTCGAGACAGCAAATAGTGGGAGACAGAATCTTACACCCACTTTGAATATTTTAAAGGCACTAGCATTCAAATTCAAATTTGAATCTCTTAGCATGGAGAATGCATTAAAAAATACTTTGAGAAGCATTTAGATAAATACAAAAATGCAGAACAAATGCATCTCGATTTTCAAACGAATCTGCTGACTGAATGTCAGAGGTTTCGAAACATGACATGATAGGTTTCGAAACATACCTCTCTGGAAATGAGGTTTCGAAACATAGACATATAGGTTTCGAAACATGGTTCAAAACCTGAATTGAAAACATATGCATAGCAAAAATGTTTCGAAATAGCATACATTGAAAATATTGAAAACCATTTCAAATGGGTTTCGAAACATGCATAGAAACATGACAGAGTTTCAGAAACATTTGCATGAAAGCACAATCCACAGCATGCATACATCACAGGTTATTTACATTTCTTTAGTTTAAGTAAATGTCCACATTTTCTTTTATTTATATTTTACCTCCATTTACTTTAATACATAAATGTAAATAACGAAGTACCCCCTATTTGGATTCAATAAAAATATATAGAAAATCAAAATCCAAATATATAAGAAAGTAGATTTTGGGTTTTAGTACAAACTCAAGTTTTAGCAATAATACCACCTCCAAAATATATACTTTCTATTTAATGAAAAATTCATTAAAAATTATTTTAGCTTTAATGAATGTAAGATATTAAATTACCGGGAGATAGTTTTCTAAAAAGAAAACTCTTTCTTGTATGTCTCCTTATAAGGTGCTAACCTTCCAGACTTAGTCAAAACAGGGTTTTCATTTTCACAAAGTAATACATGATATTGAAATTGATATATATTGAAAACCACATACTTGACTCATGACTTAGGGATTAAACCAATATATGTTTTTCATCATTAAAACTATTGTACAAAAGTACAACAACACCAAGTAGCCATTGAGAAAGGCTGACTTAACATCAAGTTGAAATACAGTACACCCTTTCTGAGCTGCTATTTCAAGAAGTGCATGCAACAAGTGCAAAAGTGTCTGAGAAATCTACTCCGTACACTTGTGCATAGCCCTTAGCCATCACCAACATAACCCATTTCACTCCTATGACTTTCTTATACTGTGGTTTATTAACCAAGTCCCAAGTCTAATTCTTCTCAATCATCTTCAACTCCTCCTGGATTGTTTCTATCCGTTTGGGATCTGTTGCTGCTTCATTGAAATATCCAGGTTCCACCATAGTAGGATTGCATTTCTTATATACATCAGATAACAATCTTGTACCTCTAATAGATATATCATCAATAGTTTCATCCTCAACTAATGGTGGAGCTACTGATGTGCCTTTTTATCCTCCCAATGCCACTTTTCCTCTTCTGCAAAATGAACATCTCAGCTGATCACAATTTTTCTAGACTGTGTGCAGTGGCATTCGCTAACTTTTCAATTGCCAACTCCCAAGACAACTTTCTTTCTAGTTGTTGTTCCATCACTCATTGAGGTCTCGGTTGAAAACCAGGAGGATTGCTAGGCCTAGAATTACTACTGTTGCCCTGATCCCTCCAGGAAAAATTGGGGTGATTTCTCCAACCTGCATTGTAACTATTAGAATACGGGTTATTTTACTGGTTCTACCTGTCAGAATTCTAAATATACTGAGCTTACTCAACCTGCATACAATCAAAACCCAAGTGAGCATTCTCATACCAATCACAATTACTGGCAAAATTGAAATTAGAATAAACAGCATTAACATTCCCCAACTTACCAAACATTTTTACTAGATTATCTACCTTGGCATTTAACATATTAATGCCATCAACTTCATACATACTTGAGGCTTTCTTAGGCATACCTCTCTCAGTAGACCATTGATAATTGTTGGAAGTCATTTCTTTAAGCAACTCGTATGCATTTTCTGTAGACTTGCCCATTAGTGCACCCCCTACGGCAACATCTATAGTGATTCTAACTGAATGAGATAGACCATTATAGAATGTCTGCACAATTAACCAATCAAGCAAACCATGGTGTGGACACCATCTTTGCAATTCTTTAAACCTTTCCCACGCTTCATGTAAAGATTCAACATCAATTTGAACAAAACTAGTAATATCATTCCTGAGTTTAGCAATCTTACCTGGTGGAAAGTACTTACTCAAGAATGCTTGTGATAAGGCTGCCCATGTGGTAAATGAATTTGGAGCTTTGGAATTCAACCACACCTTGGCTTTATCTCTCAATGAAAAAGGAAACAGTCTCGGTCTGATTGCATCTTCACTAACGCCATTTATTTTGATGGTGTCGCATATCTCTAAAAAGTTTGCTAAGTGCGCATTAGGATCTTTAATTGGATTTCCACCAAACTATCCCTGCTGAACCATCTTTATGAGTCCTGGTTTGATCTCAAAGTTATTGGCATTGACTGCTGGTCTTAGTATGCTAGGTTGAACTCCAACTGGGTCTGGCATAGCATAATCACGTAGCAATCTCTGATTCTGATTCTGATTCTGGTTCTGGTTCTGGTTCTGGTTGTGATTTTCTACCATGATTGTTACTTGTGCTAATCTCGTCTCTTTCTTTATTGCTCGCTAGGTTCTATCTATCTCTGAATCAAATGGCTGAATTTCTCCACTATTTATTGGCATGTACTACTCAGCCTGCAATGTAAAACAAGACTATGTAAGATAGCTAAAAAAGTGATAAAAAATAAATAAATATAAATATAAATATAAAAAAATCACAGAAGACAAGGCACTCACAAAAAATATGTATATAGTCTAAATTAATAAAGAAAAATTTTTAATTTGATATTGAAGAATACTTTCTCCAGCATCGACGCCAAAAACTTGATCGCCCTAAAATATACCACAAGTATATGGGTCGTATAAGTAATACAGTAGTGAATAAGAATATCATTCCCACAAGAAAAAATTTCAAATATCAAATTTTTAAACTTTCTATATTATTTAGACAATCAGATATTTTAGGTTTAATAAAGAACAAGAATGATAAAAAAAATAAATTAAACTAAAAAATTAAATTAATACAATGAAATTGATTTAAAAAGCAAACTGAATAAAAAAATCAGTGAATTTTAATAATTAAGGCATATATATAAACCTAGCTATGCAGTAGAAATCATAGATTTTTATGCGAATGAATTGGTAAATTGAGTATGTGACAGCGAAATCTCTTAATGCATTTGTTACTTTATTTCTAGGTTATAACAAGTTTATTCTCATTTAATAACTTCCTATATTTTTATGAAAGTTTAATTAAATAAAAATGCATTACAATTTATGAAATTCTTAATTTATTGCTAAAAGCCGCACAAAGAAACCGAATTTTATTTCTAATTGGTTATATTTTATGGTGTATAGTACCTACGATGAAATCCCTAATCTATCTCTTCTCAGTCTAAGGATTAGGCATCAAATCATGTAAATAGTGATTAATTATTCATAACCATTAAATTCAATATCATACAATTCAACATAATTTAAATTATTCAATCACATAAAATTATAAAAAATACAATATCATAGTTTTGGCCAATACTTGGTCTTAGTTTAATAAATTAGTTTATGATAAAATTAATTAAAATCTAAAATAACACTGGATGTATAAAAAAATTAATTAAATAAAAATAAAGAAAAAAAAATTTCCTAGTCCAAATTTATTCCCCATCCAAGTGTTGAATCTGCTGTCGGCCCGTGCGTCCTGGCTACTGTTGCGTGCGCTACTCTCAATTTTTGTCCAATTCTTTCCGTGCGCAGCCTTCAATCTCCAAGTCCTTTTGTCCGCTGCTCCACCAATTCCTTTACTTTTCCCTTCTCCCGTGCTTCCGCCTTCAAGTTCCGCCGCCCAAAGCTTCTCCAAATTCTGCCTCTCTAATTTCCTGCCAATCCCATATATTAATATTCTATTCATGTATACCAGGCCTCCACGCACAGCCCTAGTTCACAACTTCATGCCACTTCACACACACACACACACACACACATATAATATAATATAATAAACATAATATTTTAATATTTAATATTTAATATACTATTAATTATATTATAATATTTATTTATATTTATATTATAATATTAATTTATAGTATTAATTTTATAATATCTTATTTTTTATTTTTATTTTTATTTTTTAACCTAAACACTAAGTAATATTTCTGTAAAATAACAAGAAATATTAGAAATTAAATATATGTAAAGTAAACTCAAGACACTAGATAATTCTAGGTAAAACACATAAAATACTAAAAACACTACTCAATTGTGATCAATAAATATGTGAATAAATTTTCACATCACTTCCTGACCTCCTTCGGCTCTAGGCCTTCTTTGTGGGCTACGGCTTCTTCTCAAGTGTCGATCATCACGCGACTCTCTGCTCCGCCTTCGCCTCTTATAAACATACCAGCAAAGGTGGCCTTCTTTGACCAACTTCTCAATCTGATCCTTGAGAGTACTACGTTCTTTTGCCATGTGATCGAACATACGATGATAATCACATCGCTCGATGGTGTCCACATTGGGGCCAGAGTTAGGCCAAGCTCTAATCTCGAGAAGTGGAATTATCCTCGAATTGTACACTTATTGGAAGATCTGATCTCTCCTAGTCGTCAGCATGGTATAAGCATCATAGCGCAATTAGGGTGGCTCGGGTCCCCTGATTGGCTCTCTTCGCCCTCTGAACCGATCCATATTCTTTCTTCTGCTACTAGGCTCTCTCTCTGAGTGGTGGTGATGCTCAGTGGATAGGCTTCATCGCTGGTTCAGCTGTGGTTGGGAGCTACTGCATCTAGCAACCAACACTTCTTCCACATTTATATATCTGACTGCTTGTACTCAGAGCTCGTCAAGGTTAGCGGGAGGCTTTTGAGCCAAAGAATCAGCGAAGGGCCTGGGCTTGAGCCCCGCCATGATGGCGTGCAGTGAGACAGCCCGATTAAGATCCCAAATTTGGATGGCCTCCTGGTTGAACTGGTGCATGAATGTTCGAAATGGCTCATTTTCTCCTTGCTTCAAGTTGATGAGGTTCGTTGAGGTTTTATGGTGAGCTTGGTTAGTGGAGAAGTAGGCAAGGAAGCATGTAGCAAGCTCGGAGAAGTCATGGATGGAGCCTGGTTTCAGAGTGGAGAACCAGAGCAAGGAGGACTTCTTTAATGTGCTAGGGAAAGCTCGACACATGATCGGATCAGTTCCCCCATTTAACAACATCAAAGAGTTGAACATTGTTAAGTGCTCATTTGATCAGTGGTACCGTCATACAACTCCAATGTGATAGGAAGGCGAAATCCTTCTAGCAGGGCGACAGACATGATGAACTCCGAGAAGGGGTGACTTGGAGTGTATAAGGATGCCGATGGTGGGGAGTAGGAGAGTGGACCTGAAGCTATTGGTGATGGCTAACTTTTGCGTCGTCATCAACTCGTTTGTTGCGTTGGTCACGTTGCTGGTTGCAAGTTAACTCGGTAACTTGATCTTGAAGCTGTTGAATGGTTTGGAAGAGAGCCTCCATGGTTGCTAAATTTTCTGGTTGATGGTTGATGGTGATATTCAAAATCTCCTGGTTTGGGGCCATGTTATTGTGACTTCTGGTTTTGACCATGGATAATTTGTAGAGAAGACTAAGGATCCGTCTTGTAGGGCAGGTAAGTTTTGTCTGGTCCTACATTTGGCGCTAAATGTTCCTTCTAGCCCAATGGGGTTGGTAAGATTGGTTGCTACGATGATGGAGTGTCATGATCTGGCAAGGGTGGTTGGCATCTACAAGCACTTCGATACTCAAGTCAGTGAGGGTTCAAAGTAAGGCTTAAAAAGAACATATCTTGGCTTGTGATCAAGGTGTTTTATATAAAGGTGAGGGTGCCTTGCGTGTCTCCGACCGTCATGGGAAGATAGGAAGCCGAGATACACGGTGGTGATAAGAGCCATCTTCGAGGATCCCGGATTTGAGGGAGATTAGGAGCTGACCGAGGATCAGCGTTCGAGTTGATTGGAGTCAATAAGATCTATTACTAGTGTGAGGATCTTGACTTGGATAGAAAGGTTAATGGGGCATCTTAGGCTGAGATCTAACCCAGGGCCCGGCTCGGTGCTAGGCTTTGGGCCCCTGGTCCAATGGATCAGTACGGTCCAACAAACAAGCACAATATTGATAAGAAAAATAAATTATTTTCAACAAATATGATTATAGAATTCTAATAACAACAAACCAAATTAAACCCTAATTACACTTCTCATGGCATAATGAAACAAAGAGAAAAGAAAGAACAATTAGCCTTTAAAAAAAATTTAAGCTGCATCAAAATTCAATTTCAAGAAAAAAAAAAAACATATTTTTTATGTCATTTTTTGTTGGTGATAGAAACATCTTTTTAGAAATTGTTTTAATTGTATTTTTAAGTAGTACAAGTGGTGTCTCTATTAGGGGGAAGCAATCACCAATTACCCTTGAAAAAAAAGAGGGGGGGAGCCTTTTTTTTTTTAGTGCTATTGATTCTCATTCTATATATTGTTCAAGTTTCAATATAGTCTCTATTCTATTTTTTTGATAGCAAAATTTTTATTCTATTACTTTATGTGTTGAAGTCAAAAAAAGGGTAGCCCTTTTTAACATTTGTGAAAGAAGAAAACAAAAGGATAAAAGGACGAAGAATAATTGAAAGTAATTGAAAGCATTAAAGCAAAAATTAAAACAATGAAAAAGAAAGCTGGCAACCACAGTCGCAATTAATTTGTAGCAATCACAATTCAAATAGTGGCTATAGAATTGACAATTGGGTAGAATAAAATTCTAAAATAGAGGATTGTTGCACCAAACACGTTTTTAATTCGTAAAAAAGGCTTATAAGTCTTTCTAGCTCATTTGTTGTTCATCTCAAGTATTTCATTCTGAAAGTGAAAAATAGAGAGTTAGAAATATTCGGAGTGTTTCTTATATTTTTAAGAGAGATTGTTGTTATTATTTTCTTGTGATTTAAAAAGAAGGTTGTAACTCCTATTATTTTTTGAAAGCTTTTAATGGAATGGAGACTCATGACGCCAATTTTTCAATAGAATAGTGACCAATAGCACAAAAGTAATTAAAAAAATTGAAATATATATATATTTATCAACTGATACTAGTAGGTTTTAGAAATTTCTTTTGTAAAAAGATTAAATATAAAATATTACTTGTTCCTTCCAGACCAAAAATGGGGGATAATCGGAGGCGGGGCACGGGCTTTGGCGATGGATCCGTTTGGGGGGCAGGTGGCGCCTGCAAGCACTCTGATGGTCGAGTGAGTAAGAGAGTAAGTTGAAGCAATGTATCAATAGGTCAAAGGTGAGAACATACCTTGGCTCTGAAGAGAGCTAGTTGATATAGGAGGAGGAGATGTCCTCTTGCATACATGAAACATGCGTTTACAAGTGATGAGATTGGCTATCCAGCGCCAGTGGAGGTTCTTAGGTGGTAGCATGGTAGCGACGGGACCCTCATTAATGTGGATGGGATCCACCATTAATGAGGATGAGATTTGGGACGATTACACGAATATCCAGTGGGTTTGCAATCATGCCGTGGCAGGTTGGTGCTGGACCAAAGTTGGGTCCAGAAGGGAGAACAGATTGGGCCGAGGTCAGGCCTAAGAAGTGGCCAAGATTAGCCTGGATGGTCCACAACTTCCCAGGTTGGATGCTCGAGTAACGAACATTTGAGTTAGAAAATGAGAGCCTAAGCAATTTTTGCTGTGCTCGGCAGTTTTGGAGAGTCGAATTAGGTAGGACCGTGCTGGTTGGTTAAGCCGATTTTGTTTTTGTTGGGGTGACGATCCTAGGTCATTTTGAGGTCGTCCATAGACTAGTAAGCGGGGCAATATTGTTTACGAGCCAGTTTGATGTGCGTGACCTTGAGATTCAAGGGTGTTTTCCTGGAGGGTGAGGGTGCTATTTGGGCGGTAACTGGTAATCCCTTGGATATGCGATAAGTGGCAGCTTGGTGGTGGACGATCTGTGGGATGCGTTGTAGGTATTTTTCGGCAATCCTCATAAGGATCCCCCTTTTAGGCCAAAGTCTCCTTACTTTCCCAGATGTAGAGAGAAAGAAGGACGGTCGTGGGGGTTTTAGCGAACTTTATTGGAGGCAGCTTATCCAATCGCCATTTGCGCTTGTGAGTTTTGCAGGGTGAATGGCTTCCTCATACGATAAGAAAGATATTAGGGAAGAGATGGATATGCTCCATAAGGAGGGAGGTAGGGCTGCGTCAGGTTTTGTTTCTGTAAAGAAAGTAGCCGGGAAGGCTTATGCTGCACCGGCACTTGCTGCTCCTCCCGCGCAATCTGCCGCCATGGTTGCTGAGACCATGACTTCGAGCGCATGCTTTGGGGAACTCACAATTTCTGAGGAGCTAGCTCTGTAATACCCCATATTTTCGTAAGGTTGCCATGTATTTTAAGTGAGTTTAAAATACCAAAAAAATGGGTTTGAGAGGGCAGTAAGTCGCTGAATCGACTGCAGGGAGTGCCCTGGAGCTTAGATACCTAAGAACAAAGGTATATTTTTGATGAGTGTCTTGAGGCGAGACTTATCGTGCTGAAAGAAATAAAATAAGAGACGGTTTTCGGTTAAGCTAAGTTGTAGCCTAAAAAGACCGAATGATAGTAAGGGCTTCCCGAAAATCGTATATATCGAGTAATTTTGAGTTATTAATTTTGAGATTTTAAGTATCTCGATAAATTTGATGTTTGAGGGTGTAATTGTAATTACAGAATTATCCAAACGAAATAAGGATAAAATTAAGAGCTTATGTGGTAAAATATTAAAGTTGGACTTGAAATAAAGGCCAAAATGTCATTTGGAAGAAATTAGGGAATTAGCTTGGATTTCAAAAGTTAAATCCATTCTAGTTTTGGATTTCAAAAACCATTCAAATATATCTTTGAGTCTTTGGAGTCTATGGCTTAGATTGTGACAAGTGGCATAATGTGATTGGTTGAAGAAATCTATAAAAAGGCACCATGGGTTGTTCTCAAATCATTTCAAGCAAGTTTGAGAGTTGAGGCACTCTAAGAGGAGGAGCTTGCTCTAGAGAGAGAGGAGGAAGTTCAGTAAGAAGGTGGGAAGAAATCGAAGGAGAAGCCGGGGAGAATGAGCCTCGTCGGAGTTGCGAGCCTTCGCCGGAGTTCGCCAAAATCAGTCAGAAAAAAGTGAGGTAAGTCCTTTTTTTTATAATCCTGTAGAGGGGGAAGAGAGGGTCGCGTAGGTTCAAACAGGGGTTGAATCGGAGTTAAAACGGGGGAGATATGGCCGAAATACGAAAATGACGTAATGCTGTCCGAAATCTGGTAGCAATGCATGAGATACACATGCTGGGAGTGGCTGCGCGTGAAGGTGCGTGAGCCACCTTCCTAGGGCGCGTGAGGGGTCCATTTTCCTTCAAATTTTCCAGTTATACCCCTACTTTAATATCCTTCCAGCCTACGTAAAAATATTTGAGGTTAGGTTTACCAAAACGTGTGTTTTCTGCAGAAACCTAGGCCGTTTGCTGTGAAATTATACTGTTCAAGAGATAAACCAAAAAGGTGAGAGTCCTATACTCCAAATCCTATTTTTTATTCCCTTATGGGAGACTTCTATTGTATGAGATGTGTTTTGTAAAGTTCTTGTACGTAGACTCTTGTTATTCTCTTACTTGAAATCATGTTGCATATATGAAATGTATTTTTTTGGGAAAATATATGCTATTGGCTTTTTAACTGTTACATTTATAAAATTCGTATGGCCATATTGTTGTACCTATTTGTTATTGGCCGAGAGCAAAAGTCGGATATCCCTCGAGAGGCGCTATGCGTGCGCCATCGAGAAAGCTCTCGTGGGGAAGATCGTGAGTCTAAGGAACAATGGATGTGGTGTTTGCATGAGTTCTATGAGGTCGGGCCAAAGTGACATGGTTAGGGACCTCCCGAGAGGCGTTATGCGTGTGCCATTGAGAAAGCTCTTATTGGAGGAGACTGACATGTTCACGAGGCACTTCGGAGTAATTTTCGTTGTCTTCTCATACATTTTATACCTGATCATGCATCAATATAAACTGTTTTTAGAGTTTCTCACTAGAAGATTCATCTTCTAATTGGACTATGTCCCTGGAATATTCAAACGTTCTAGGTTCGACGAGCGGCTTTAAGGGAAATGAGGTAGCTGAAGAATTAGCTTAAATTACTGCCTGGAGCATGATTAACATATTTTTGTGCGAACCTATGTAATTTTGGATATGTTTAAGATGTTCGGTTATCACTTACTAGAGATAATGTCCATGTAATATATTTTGTAGACGTCTTGAACAATTTTATGTATGATAAATAAAGCGTTATGGTTGTGAACCATATCAGGTTTGATCTAGCTTCCGCATTTGAAATTTTAACACGTGTCTAAGCTATTTAATATTGGGTTTGTTAAGCTGAGAAGGTGAAAATTAGGGTTTTTGGGAATTTGTGTGATGTATGGCAACGATTGTGGTATGAAAAATTTTTATGTTCCTGAAATCCTAAGTTATAACACGCTCGAAAAATTTGGGGTGTTACAGGCTCGGCATAGGAAGCGTTAGAAGGGTCCTGATGGGGAGGCTCGGTTGCCCGATGGTTCGCATCTTGTCGAGAGTGGCAGCCTGGCTTTATTTCAGGATCCTGAGTTTCGGAGTGACCCGTTGTCGAGAGTGGCAGCCTATCTCAATCCGTTGTCGAATCGAAGAGGTTTACCATGCGCTGGGTGTAATACCCGGTATTACATGGTGTTGAAAAATAAATAAATTTTGATTATTTGAAGGGACCTCGGGTGGTCCGGGAAGCTCGAAAGTCGGTTTTAAGAAATTAATTAATGAAATTTGCCGAGTTGGTGGCAGGGAGTGCCTCGGGTTTTGGATGTCTAGGGAAGAGGACAAGAGATTGGTGAGCGTCTTGAGATGAGAATAATGACACTGGTGTCGATCCGACCGGGAATAATTTTCGGAATAAATTCTGTATAAACCCAAGTAGGTGTAAATACCGAATGGTTGTAAGGGACCTCTTGGAAGCTGAGGAGACCCTAGGGGCGGTTCGGTTTTCTAATTAAGGCAACCCTTAAGTGTTATCGGGTCAAATAAAGGTCCCGTGCAGGCGCAGAGATGAAATCGATATTTTTGAGTAAATGCTGGTTATTAATTTTCGAAAAAATCGAGTTGGGAGTGGCTTGATGATAAGTAATTTAAGCCTTAGAGGGTCTAAGTGCTATTATTAAAATCCCAAGTGTAATTAAATTTCCTTAATGGTAATTATGGAAATTTAGAGGGATTAAATAGTAATTTATGTGTTTATATATATGAATATATATATGTATGAGAGAGCCGGATGGCCGATCGGCCATGGCAGCCGCTGCCATAGCCGATGAAGAAGAGCTGCAGCAGCAGCGATCCAAGGGTGGCGCGCGGAGCAACAGTGGCAGAGGCAGCCTGAGAAGTCGCGGCGGGGCTGTTTTAGGCTGGCTGGTGGCTTGCGGTGGCTGATGGCTGGCCGGTTTGAGGGCGGCCATGGTTGTCGTGACTGAAACAGCCGCGACCAACGGCAGTTGAACAGCAACGGTGGTGGCGCATGATGGAGCTCATGGAGGCCGGATGCGATGCTGGCTCCCGATGGCGCGATAGCTGCTTGGGTACGTCCATGGCCGGCCGAGGCCAGCGGTGATAGCATCGGTGGTGTGCGCAAGCTGCTCGAGGGAGGCCGCCGTCCACGGCGAAGCTGGCAGTGTGGGCCGGCGATGGCAACAGGGCCGAGGACCGTGGCTGCTAGTGCGCAGCCGTGTGCAGTTGAAGAAGAAGAAGCAAGTGAGGAAGAAGAATGAACAGTGGCGCACGCGGGAGGTAGGAGACGATGAATAGTGGAGGAGAAAAAGAAAAAAAAAGAAAAGAAAAAAGAAATGAAAAGAAAATGAGAAAATTTGAGGAAAAATAGGGAAAAATTCCAGAAAAATTGGGGAATAGTCTGGAAATTATTTCGAGACTCAAGGAGCGTGCCAAAGGCTTGAAATCGGGGATTTGGGCATGAGATGGCAGTTATGGAGGCAACGCCAGTGTGGGCAATGTGCCGAGTTTCTTTTCCAGATTGACTAAGGTAAGTTGATTAATTCTTTTCGGAATATTTTTCTTTATGTGAGATATTAAATTGTAAAGTGTTGTTGGATTGAACCCTATATCGGGGTTGTTTGAAAAATTGATGGATGGTTCTGATGGTGTGTGTGTGGCGAAGTTGATGGCATTGGTTTAATGCCGGATGTTAATAGAGTTGGGGTTTTGTGTGTTTGCCTCTAGGTTCGATCAGGAAGGCCGAGATCCTAGAGGAACTTGAGGTTCAGGCTGGAGTTTGTGCCGAGGCAGAGATGAGGTTTCAAGCCAGGTAAGGGATGGCCCCATGTGGAGGTGGCCTTGCAAGTTGGTAAATGTGTTTGATAATGTTTTTATGTTGCATTGGCATGTAGTAGTTATATCTTGTGTGATGCAAGCTCTAGTGGACCTGTGGCCATAAGGAGGACTAGTGGTGGGGGCTGATAGGTTGATGCCTCAAACCTTAGTGGGTTGTGAGGATGTGTGAGCCTAGCCTCATTTACATGCATTTGGCATACATAAACATGATTATATTCATATTTACATGCATTGCACCCTTACTGAGTCTTTATGACTCATGAGGTTTTACCTCATGTGTAGATGATGCAAGTCCAGATGCAAGTAAGGATGGTGCCGGGAGACTGTTGTGGCGATTAGCTTGTTGCCTGAGATGTGTTGTGGTGTACTCTCCTGTATTTTCATTCATGTATTTATGTGATTGAATGTAAGCGCTATTGAGCACTAGATGTGTTTATTTGTTGTAATCATTATTGTGTGATAAATGATTGTGAGATTATTCGTTGTTTATGGCTTAGTTGGAGAAGTCGAGTTTCAGAACGAGTAAAGATCAGCGAGGTACAATCTCATAAATCCCCAATACTCAGCGAAGTGTTTGTATGCTAGCTTTGTGCCTGGGTCATCTCTGGCTTGCTATGGGGCGAGCTGAAGAGAGGTGAAGCTCACTCGGGTTTCCGGTCTTGGCCCGCTGGATTTTCCTTATTTAAGTTGGGACCGATTCCTGATTGGAGCGAAAGGAAGGATGAAGCATAGTTCCCACCTAGGGCGTTTCCTGTTGAAACATAGTCCAACCCTTCAGTTGTGGTTGTCGGGTGAGTAATCTGGTCGATTATTTACCGGTGGCGCCCGTAAGTGGGAGCGAGTCGTTACAAATGTTATCAGAGCCGACCCCCGAGCCTCTGAGCCCGGTGGTGGGGCAAACCTCAGCGAGGAGGCTGAGTCCTGAGGGGGGCGTGAGGCCCCTATGGGGGGGTGCGTGTAGGCACCTTAAGCGAATCCCACATCGGCCATGCAAGGGGGGAGAGATCTGGGACCGGTTGTAAGGTCACATGACGGGGACGTCATGTGCTTAAGGGGGGGAGAATGTAATACCCCGAAAGCCCAGAGAAGTTAGTATATATCGAGGATAGTGTAAGAAAGGAAACAACATCAGCTGGATACCTTTTGGGCTGAATGTTGGCAAAGAACTCCTAAGTTAAGCGTGCTTAACCTGGGGTAATCCAGGGATGGGTGACCCCTCTGGGAAGTTCGTGTAGGCCCATCAGGGTAAGTTGTTCTGGTCCTTCCTATCACTTGAACGGGATGTTACACTGGGTCACCCGTTGCGTTTCATCAAATCGAGCACCAGGTGCTCTAACTTGCCGCGGACTGTCGCCTACTCGAGGCAAATGTGGCAACTCACCTCTCTGAGATAAAGGCAGGTCATGAAGAAGAGTTGCGTTGGGTTTGGGGGTTGATATGTGAGGAGGTTAAGAAAGCTGTGGAAGCAGTCGCCCTCGAGGCGAAGGAGCGGGATCATGAGGCTGGCCGCGCGATTGGTGTTCTTCAGCTGGACTTGGAAGTTGCCGAGGCGAAGTTGAAGAAACGGGAGGTGGACGTGGCATTGGCCAAATCTAAGGTGACAGTAATGGGGGCAAAAGCGAGGGTTGAGGTGGCCGCTGCCCAATCTAAGGTAGTGAAGGCGAAGACGGAAGCAAGGGGGTTAAGAAAGGATGGGTACGAAGCAGCTATGTCCGACATACGAGCTGCTTTCCCAGAGCTGGGTCTCTCAGGTGTTATGTCTCCCGAGGGGAGTTGGGTCGAGCCGTAGTTTTGTACGATAGTGTAGGTTTTTGTCTTGTGCAAGCTTTGTAACTTGTTGAACATTTCTTGGTTAATAACAAATTGTGTTTCTCTTCTTCTTTGGATGATTTGTTCTTGTCTTTCTTTTGTGTGTGCCTTGCTCTGTCCTTGCGACTTTGATGTCCTGGTTAACTTATCATGATCGCGGTCTTGGTTCGTGGGATGGGGCTGGGTTGCCACTCCCTCAGGGGGCTTGGCGCCCAAACTTTAGGGCTTTCGATTTTGGCGGCCTTGTTTGATTGCTCGAGCCCTATGGGCTTCGAGAATCGAGGCGCCCGTTTGAGAGTGTAAGGCGTCGTCTGAAGACACGAAAAGGGGTCCGCCATCCCAGGTAGGGTAGGTTCATCAGAATGCTCATTGTAGGGCACGTGGCGGGGTTTTGTGGGGTGCTAATTGCCTATTTGGTGTCTCTTATGACGACTACTTGTATGCACTGCCCAGTGTGTGCACGTCCTTTACCTTCATTCACAAACTCGTCCTCTGTCTTGGGATTTTTGTTTCGACGTTCGATTGCTCTGTCTAGTTAGTTAGTCGACTTCGTGGATGGCTATTTCTACTTCAAACTCCGCTCATTAGTACGACTGGGTGCTCAAAGAGGTTGGCTGGATCCCGTCGAAGTTCTCTACAGACTCATCTTTGGCTGCGGTGAGAGGGAAGGTCGTCCCCCGGAGAGGAGAGGGGGAAAATGATGGGGGAAGGGGAAAGAAGTTCGTCTGCCTTTCCTATGGCCTGGACGAACGTGTCTGTCATTCAACCACAGAGTCTGGGTTCTTATATATGTACGAGGTGCACTTCACGAGGTTGTAGTTACGGTTTTCTCTAACGGAGTTCTAGAGTTTGGTATTGGAGGCGATGAACGTTGCCCCAACACAACTGCATTCGAACAGCTAGGGTTTCATCCACGGGTTTGAGGTACTGGCCGAGTTCCTTGGTCGCACACCTAATAAGGCGATATTTTTCCATTGCTATCACTGGAAGAGGGCCTCTTGGGGTGGTTGGATTTCTCTGACGAGTCGTACGGGGAAATCGGTGTTAAAGGCCTTTACCACATCCTTCAAGCATTTTAAGGATGGTTTATTTAAGGTGGGCTCGAGCGAGGAAGAGCTCAGCTTTTTCCTGGATGAGGAAGGAAAGGAGAAATACCCCCTATTCTGGAAATCAAAGCCAAATCCTCTTTTGGAGGTGGAGTATGGGAGTCTTGGCCCAGAGGATCGAGCCTTAGCAGATGCCTTTATGCTTTCTCCCCAACTAGAATTAGCGAAGCTCGTGGAACTGGGGGAGGATCCTCGGGCGTTAGCCGAGTGTATGGGTATGTTGTTACTATGTATTCGGGTTTTGGTTTGTTTCTATGGCAACCCTTATCAGAATCTTATGTTTTAGGAGAAAAGACGCTAGGTTTAACGCGGGAAGAAGTGGAAAGGCGCATGGCGAAAAAGGGCACTGGGACATCGTCTGGAGTGCTTGTTACTGCTGTGAAGCTAAGAAGTCTCGTCCGTGCCCGACCGAATGTCGCAGCTGCCACTGGCACTCCCTCTTCGCCGGGGGTCGAGGGGGATCCCTTCCAACGGAAGAAGTGCCGGGTGGCCGTCGAATTAGGGGTCTTCTAGTCAAGCTCTTAACGTACTAGACCAAGCTGCTGAGGTGCACGGTACTTCGGATCCGGGACCGACCAATAATGCCGCGGGGCCCTAGGGTTCAAATCCATTAGTTGATACCGCAACGTCATCGGGCTCAAATCGGGTGAATAGTGACTTGGTGCCTCCTCAATTGGTGCGTGCTTCGCGGCCGAGCTTATGGGGATGCGATGACGCCGAGCAGGATCCTTGGAGTCTTTGGAGCCATGCCTTTCGACTGGGGAAGTTTGTTCAGGACCAACTCCTTGTGGAAGCCGATCGGATGAGGCTTGCCTCTCTTAGGGAGGAAAGGTTGTACTGATGGGTGGAGATGTTGCAACTGCGAGTGGCCAATGCTACTCATTTGTTATTCATGGAGTTGAAGATAAGAAAGGCCAAGGCTAAGGGTGACACCGACTGCCTTTACTGGAGGGTTGCTTCGACTGGTGAGGAGGTGGGGAGGGTAACGTCTTGATATCTATGAGTATGCGGTCAGAGAGACGAGGCTCGACGGGAGTTGGTCGAGCGGGACGAAAGGGTCAAGGAATTGGAGGCGGAGTTAGACGCTTCCTGTCAAGAAGCTGCTCGCTTAGAGGCTTGTGCAAGGAGGGAGGCTTTTCTGCAGTACCCAGGTGGTTTTTGACGCGACGCTGGCGCAAGCCGCACTACTTTTCCCAAGGGTGGATTTTACTGGGTGTGACCCCCCTAAGGAGGTAGAGGGTGGCCAACTTGTGGATCTGGGTTCGTCGAACCCAGCCATTGAAGATGAAATTTTGGAGCAGACTCAGGAGACGACTGGGGTTGGACGGGTAGAAGAAGGTATTGAGCAGCAGAGCGAGAGTCTCGATTCACCTCGGCCAGATCATCCTCAAAGCGAGGCTCCCAATTCATCTCAACTGGATTAACTTGCCACTAGTCCTTAAGGCGAGTCTCCCTTTTTCTTTTTTTTTTTAGGCATTGGACTGACTGTCGTAGCAATTCTAGTATTATTTAAATAAAAGAGATACGGTCGTACGAGGCGCCACTTGCCTTTTGCCTCTTCAACCTTGCTTTTCCCTATTTCCGCTATGGGTCTGGGATCGAGGTGTTGAGAGGGATTGGTGTCGAGATAGGCAGATTGTGGCAATCCGGGTGTCGCGTTGCGAGAACATATTTGACGCAAGATCGGGGCCCTTGACCTAAAAAGGCGAGATAACTACGTAGTGATGTAGAACGCGTCACTTTCCAGGGGGGCGCTTCCTTAGGAGGTGCTCCGGTTTCCTACGATGGGGTATTAACTTCCTGGGTTCGTGGCTCTATTTTGATGGCGGTTCGCCTACCAATGAATGCAGAGCATTAATGAGCGGCATTATCGTAGGTGCTCATTACTATGTTTATAAAAAGGTGTTATTTCCTTTGTTTCCTACATATCCTCTGCTCAATGGTTTACCTCCTCCCTTTAGTTAGGTATCTTGGGCTCAGATGGTTGATGATGTCAAGTCGGGTTAAGACTCTGCTGGCATACGGCGTTATTTCTGGCGACGACGTTGTCGATTCAAGTGATGTCTCGATGGCTATAGCTAGCCATGATTTGTGGCTCGTGGTGTTTGTGGTATATGGGTTGGTAACCCGTGGTGGTCGTAGTGCGAGGGCGGGCTTATTCCTTAGCCTTGAGGAGTTCGTCTTCCGCTGCCTCTGCTTTCCTGCCGTCCTTGGTGTTGTAGCATTTACCAGACCTCCCCTTAAGGCTGCGCCTTCCTTCTCTTGCGTGGATCTGCATCGCTAAGATGTGACTTGCGAGAGAAGGGGGGAAGGGGCCCAATTGATGTTTGGTCATGGGCGGTTGTGATGTTATCGTCGGTTTTCTGGAGATCCTCGTTGGGGAGCTGCTAAGGGCTCTACGGAGGGCGATATTTGACAGCAGAGTCGACCTTGCTGTGCTAAAGCTTGGTTGGCTAGCTCGGTCTAGTTGTGCTAAAGCTTGGTTAGCTGTATCGATCTTGTTGTGCTAAAGCTTGGTTAATTGTGTCGGTCTTGTTGTGCTAAAGCTTAGTTAAGGTAAGACTTTGAACGAGTTCGGTTGTATTTGCGTAGGCTACAGAAAGTGTAATAAAGTTTTGTATTGTGGACATATCTTGTAATGAAATAGAGTAATAAAATGAGAGTTTCCCGAATGTGGGTACCATATACTTTTCCTTCGCTTTGTTTGCTAGAAAGATTGGTTGATTAAGCGATCGCGAGTATCGAGCGATTTTAGAGTTGGCGTGTCTGCTTATTCCATGATGGGCTTTCAGTGAGACCGGCGAAGCTTGCGATCTACGTTATCTAATTAGGCTTCTTGTTTGTTCGGTTGTATCAAACAAGCTTGCGAGGTACGTTATCGAGCGAAGGAAAAGTATGGGTAGGGACCACAAGACTATGGGTAGTTCGTTCAGCCAGGCTCCTTTTGCGCTGTCGAGTCATTTCTTCAGTCCTGCCAGTATAACCTTGTTAGCAGCCTCGGCCTGGCTATTGGTCTGAGGGTGCTCGACCGAGGTAAAGACCTGGCAGGTACAGAGTTCTTGGCAGAAGTCTTGGAGTCTACCGTTGGTGAGTTGAGTGCCGTTGTATGAGCTTAGCACTCTAGGGAGGCCATATCGACAAACAATATTCTTCCAGATGAATCTACGAATCCTTTCAGCGGTGATTGTGGCCAGAGGTTCGGACTCGATCCATTTTGTGAAGTAGTCAATTGCTACTACCATAAATTTAAGTTGTCCTACTGTTGTTGGAAAGGGTCCGAAGATGTCTATCCCCTATTTGTAAAACAACCAAAGACTGTTGAGATTGTGGAGCTCTTCCAGGGGGAGTGATGCGCGTTCGCGAATTTTTGACACTTGTCACAATGTTTCACATAGGCCAGACAATCATTCCGCATTGTTGGCCAATAGTACCCGGCTTTGAGTATTTTTGCTGCTTGGGATCGTCCGCCGATATGGATTCCACATACTCCCTCATGTATCTCAGTCATGATGCTGATGGACTGGTCGAAGTTGACACATTTGAGGATTGGCAAGGAGTAACCTATTCGGTATAGCTGGTTCTCGAGCAGGGTGAAGTAGCAAGTTGTTCTTTTGACTTTCTTGGCTTTCTCGATATCTGGGGGAAGTGTCCCATGCCGCAAGTATTGGATGATAGGGGTTCCCCAAAATTCGGGCGTTGTTCCTACCGTTTGTACGTCGGGAAAGTCGACGGTGGGTACATCCAGGGCCTCTTGTATGACTGATTAGTTGTTTCTAGGTTTTTTGGTGCTGGCAAGCTTTGAGAGTAAATCTGCTCATGTGTTTTGTTCACTAGGGATATATTCAATTTTGAAATAGTTGAAAGATTCAGATAGGGTTCTAACCTTATAGAGGTATCGGCCAAGCTGTGGCTCTTTTGTCTAAAATTCACCCTTGACTTGGTTGGCTACCAGCTGGGAATCGCTTTTAGTGATTAAGCGAGATGCTTCGATTTCTTTTGCTAGGCTTAAACCGGCTATAAGAGCTTTATATTCCGCTTGGTTGTTAGTTTCCTTGAAGTTGAAACGAAGTGACTGTTCGAGAATGAGACCATTGGGTCCTTCTAGGATGATCCCGGCCCCGTTTCCTTTTATGTTAGAGGCTCCATCGACAAACAGTACCCAAGGATTGGGTTCTAGTTTACAACCAGGAGGGGAGAGTTTGGCACAGAAATCGAAGAGTACCTGGGATTTAATGTGCTTTCGCGGCTGGTACTGTATGCCAAATTTAGAAAGCTCGACTGACCATGAGATCATTCTCCCCGAAAGCTTCGGCTTTTAGAGTATTTTTCGGATCAGTTGATTAGTCTAGACCGTGATGTGGTGGCTCTGGAAATATGGCTTGAGTTTTCGAGCTGCCATCACCAGCACTAGCCCTAGCTTTTTGATCTTTTGGTATCGTAGTTCAACTCCTTGAAAAGTTTTGTTGATAAAGTATACTGGCCGTTGTGTTTTGTCCTCTTCCCTGACTGGCACCACGCTGAGAGCATTAGCAGTGACGAAGAGGTAGAGTGAGAGTTCCTCCCCAGGCTCTGGTCTTGAAAGAATGGGGGGATTTCCAGGAAAGCTTCCAGTTCCTAAAAAGCAGCTTCGCACTCTCCATCAACTGGAATTAAGCTGACTTTTTTAAACATTGGAAACGGGACAAAGCCGTTATTCGGCCTGTCAACTGCTGGACCTCCTTCAAGCTGGCAAGGCTACACATTGCGAGAATGGCTTTGCACTTGTCTGGGTTGGCTTCAATTCCTCCATTAGTTACCATAAATCCCAGAAACTTACCGGCTTCTACCCCAAAGGTGCATTTGTTAGGGTTGAGCTTCATGCTGTGCTATCGAAGTTGCGCGAAGATTTCAGCTAGGTCTAAGCAGTGGTCTTGTTCTTTTGAAGTTTTTGCCACCATGTCGTCTACATAGACTTCAATGTTGCTGCCAATCTGCTTGGTGAATACCTTGTTCATCAGTCGCTAGTACATTACACCAACATTTTTTTGCTCAAAAGGCATGACCTGATAACAGAAGTTGACACTCTCCATGATGAAAGCTGTTTTTTCCTTGTCTTCAGGGTGCATCCGGATCTAATTGTAACCAGAATAGGCGTCCATGAAACTTAAGTACCTATACCTGGAGGTCGCATCTACAAGGCGATCGATGTTAGGCAATGGGTATGACTCCTTCGGGTACTCTTTATTTAGGTTGGTGAAGTCGACGCACATTCTCCATTTTCCCGGGGACTTTTTCACCATGACCACGTTGGCGAGCCATGTTGTGTATGGGACCTCCCTAATGCATCCGACTTTCAAGAGTTTGGCCGTTTCTTCAGCAACCGCGCGTTGTCTTTCTTCTCCCAATCTTTTTTTTCTCTGAGCGACCAGTCTGGCTTCTGGATCCAGTGCCAGTTTGTGGCATATCACAAGTGGATCTATCCCTGGCATGTTAGCGAGAGTCCAGGCAAAGAGATTGGCGTTCTGTAGGAGTAGGCTAATGAGCCTCTCATTTAGTTCATTTAGCAACGTAGAACCTATACGAACGACTTGTTTCGGGCGAGGAACTAGGCTCACCGGGTGGAGCTCCTCTTTGGGTTGGGGTCGTCTGTCTGAAAACTCGATCCGCGAGTCTAGCTCGACCATATGCACATGGTGCCGCGGATGCTGGCTGTCGACGTCAGTTGTCTGGCTGCTGCCTGGGGCATCAGTCTTCCCTCCGTCCTTGGCAGGCTTGGGACTCCGAGTTTCGAGGCTATCGTGGTAACATTGCCGGGCTTCCTTTTGGTCAGAGCGGATGACCCCGACCCTGGTGTTAGATACCGGGAACTTCAAGGATAGCTGGGAGGTGGATACTACTGCTCCCAAAGCATTGAGAAATGGTCGTCCTAAGAGCACGTTGTACGGCGCCTGGCAATCCACCACTAAGTACCATATAGTGATGGTCTTGACCAACGGGGTTGCCTGAAATGAGGTTGGTAGATCTATATAACCCCTAACCTCTACTTATCCTCCTGAGAAGTCGATCAAGCTTTCATTAAAGGGTCTCAACTTTCGTTCGAGAATGCGCATTCTTCTCAAGGTGGATAGGTATAACAGGTCGGCTGAACTACCCTGATCCACCAAAACCTTCTTTACCAAAAAATTGGCGACGACGACCGAAACAACCACAAGGTCGTCAGGGTGTGGATTCATTCCTTTGAGATCTTCATTCGTAAAGCAGATCACGGGGTGTTGGGCCATTCTTCTTGCTTTCTTCTTGGTGTCATCTATCATCATGACTGCGTGAGGGTATTGACCTCGTGCCAAGCTCAACACTCCATTAATAAAACCTCCAGCGATGGTGTTGACGTCCCTAATTGTCCGACTGACCGGGGATGGGCCAATGCAAGAAAGGGTACAGGTGTTTAGGCGGTGGTGGTCGTCATTTGACCTCGGGGTATAGGTATCTCCAGCTCTTGCCAAGGCGTGGCCGCTGGGGGAGTGGTTTGAAAGGCTTTTTGTGAGCTTATGGGATAGGTAAGTTTTACCGAGCCCCACGGTGGGCGCCAGATGTTCCTTCTTGACCAAAAAAAGGGACGATCGAAGGCTAGGCACGGGCTCCGACGACGGATTCATCCGAGGGGTGGCTGACACTTGCAAGCACTCTGACGTTCGAGTGAGTAAAAGAGTAAAATGATGCAATGTATCAGTAGGACAGAGGTGAGAACATACCTTGGCTCTGAAGAGAGCTGACTGATATAAGAGAAGCAGATGTCCTCTTGCATGCATGAGACGTGCGCTTGCAGGTGATAAGACTAGCTATCCAACGTCGATGAAGGTTCCCAGGTGGTAGCATGGTGGCGACGGGACCCTTATTAATGTGGATGGGATCCGCCATTAATGAGGATAAGATCTGAGACGGCTCCGTGGATATCCAATGAGTTTGCAATGATGCCATGATAGGCTGGCGCTGGGCCAAATCTGGGTCTAGAAGGGAGATCAGATTGGGCCGAGGTCGAGCCTAAGGAGGGGCCCAGATTGGGCCTGAAGAGGGCCAAAATTGGGCCTGAACGATCCATTACTATTGAAATTAAGTTAAAAAATATCAAGCACTATATATAATTGTAAGCACCCCCGCTTGGATAACCCAACCAACTAGACTACCCGAACGGGAGCGCCTACGGAATGAGAAAGAATGAAACATAAGACAGAAACTACCTGGTTGCACTCTTACCCTGCAATTAAAACACAAACAAAACACAATAAAAATTTTATATTTTTTTCTTTATTTTGGTGAGAGGTTTATATTCATCAGTGTACGAGTGCAGTTGTAGTCTAAATTTAAATTTATATTTTCTGAATGAATTCAGGTCGTCCACTGAGATATTTATTTATGGTAAAAGAAAAAGAATATCACACACACGCACACGCATTTAGATGAATTGGTAACAAGATTTTTTTTTATGTTTTTTTGGATAACAAATATTAGGAAATAAAGAAAGGCAGAAGTTGAAATAAACGCTTAATGTGAGGATATGAAATTGGATAGCACTTGACTTAAGACAATTTCAGCACCAACTCGTTGATTCCCAAATTTTAGCAGACAAGGTTAGTAACATTAATTTAATTTCAGATACAAATGTTTGTTATTAAATTCAATTAAAGATAATGATAGTTATAATTTAAGCAATCTCCATACATGATATGCGGGATTCTAATTTAAGCAACTACCATAAATTCAATTGCAATTAATACACAAAACAACTAAATTAATCATCCAGGTTTAGGTATGATAGCGTTTCCAGTTCTAGTAACTCCCATGCATGGCATGAAAGCTCGAAATTAGACTTACGCTCCAATCCAAACTTAGTAATTTCTTAATAATTAATATATACTCATACTGAAATTTAAATTAATATCACTCATTTAAAGCGCAGCTTTCTTTGGGAATCATTGGCATTGGACACTATCCTTGCTTTAACCCAAGATTGAATTTAGCTACTTATCTCCATTTAAAAGTTAATTGACAGAAATTTAAATGACGTAATTTAAATAACATAATTTAAATAACAGTAATTAAAATAGCAGAAACTCACCAGCCATTTAGGCGGTAAATAATTTAAATGACAGGAATTAAAATTGTTAAAATTTAAAGGCAGAAATTAACCGACCATTTAGGCGGTGGATAATAAAGTAACAATAAATGACATAAGAATTTAAGAAAAGAAATAAAGAAAGTAAGATCACAAGAGAAAACAATAAAGAAAAAAAGAAAGAACAAAAACAATTCTCAAAAAGAATATCTAAGAAAACAATTAAGTTTTGATTCAAAAATAATAATCACCCTTACAAATGCAATCAAGTGAGCTATTTATAACCCTCAAGATGCAATACAAATCACACAATTTCAATTATTCAATTAGACATAATTATATCTAATGGGCACTCACACTTAAAATTAAATAGATTTTAGTTATAATACACACCTAAAGTTAAATGGATTTTAGCTAAAATACACACCTAATAAAGCACTTATAAAGTTAAATGGATTTTAGTTATAATACACACCTAAAGTTAAATGAATTTTAGCTAAAACACACACCTAATAAAGCACTTATAAAATAAATATTTAAAAATAAAAAAATAAATTTCTACAATTGGGTTTTTGGTCTTCATTAGGATTAAAAAAAAAATGATTGGGCCTTCTCCAAATGATGTCTTCCATGAGCTTTCTCAAGTTAGGCCTTAAACATGTGTTGGGCCTTGGGCCTTCAATTTAATGGGTTGGGTTTGAATTTTTCATGGATTGGGTTTGAATTATTCATTCTTCAATCCAATTTGAGTTTCCAAACCCACATTCTTCATGCCTACAAGCAAGCAATTGAGTGTTATTAAATTATATATTATGTATGTATTTATATGATATATTATATGGTATATTATATACTTATATATTATATAGATACTCCACGCATGCATTCCATTGAGTGTATGTATTATGTTATAATATATATATTATATTTACATATTTATTATAATATATTATATTATATATATATATATTACACATAACTATTCAATTAAACCAATTTAAAATCAAGATAGGGGTTATAATTATAATAAAATTTTACAAAATTAACCATTAATCATACCCTCCAACTTAAACATTGCTAGTCTCTTAGCAATTAGATTATACACCTATCAAGATTTATTCACAATAACTGTATGAATGCAAAAATTTCAAATTTGAAACCTAAATGCATAAAATCGAATAAGTAATTTAGCATTCTAAATAAGATTTTTAGTTAAATGTCATACAATCTCAGGAATGGTAATTAGGATAACCAACACATAAACTTACTCTCTCGAAGTTTTGACTTTAAACCTTATTATGGATTTTCCCTCCAATAAAAAAAAAAATCTTTAGGTGTACACACAAGGGTTTGCACCGTTATAAGAGTAAATGCAGAACAAATTCAAAACTCGGTCTCATCCCAAATACAATGAACGTATTTTCAGGAAAGAATAAAAAAATTGACATAACTTCATGACTGAAATAATACCTTAAATGAATAGCTTCTGAATTTAAACATAATTCCTTACTCCAAACTCGAATTTTGAGATCACATGATTTATAGCATCAAGAGGGACCAGACCAGGTTGTAATGGGGCTATGAGGTTAATACAGGTTGTCAAAGAAAATGTAGAGTGTGCAAAGGGTGTGTCGGGAATTTTTTTTTTCCAGCATTTATTTTGCAATAATTGTGCTGAATAGCTAAGAAAAATCTTTTTTTTTTCACTTTTTTCTTTTTTTTTAAATATGAAAATGGCTAGACAAATTAATTCCTGAAAACACACCAGGTTGGACAAAATTTATATGGTTATGGGTTAAACGAGGGTAACAAAAAAAGTTGTACTACAATTGGCTCAAATGAACTAGCAAGGGAGGTTAATGTAAAGAAAGAAAAAAGTTAATAAGCTCAAAAATGAAATAAATTGATCCTCCTATCATACTTCTACAAAACATTGTTATTAAGTCATCTAATTCAGAATTTGAAACTAGTCAAATTCATCCGCTATCATACTAGACATTCAAAGCGAATTAATGTTTTGAAGCTATTGAAAATATGAGATAAACAATAAAGCATATTTAGATTAAGTGTTATTTCACTCAGAATTAACGGTTATTAGGCTCAAACACTTACTTGGGTAATAGTCTCCACTTCTGTTGAGGGATCATACAATGTACTAATCAGCTAATTACTATTACCTTTGACTTTATGACCGATAACCAATTTTTAAATTTTGAATACCCGATGAATGCAAATTACTTGTTCTAATGCATATACGTTTTCAAATAAGAAATTAATGTATTCATATTTCGTATTGCAAACTTAATCAGCTATCAATGCATAACTCCAAAACTTTAGGAATAGCGTTATTTAAAACACATAATTTTTTTTTTAATAAGAGCAGATAAAGATAATCAATTCACACAAGACTACAAGCTAGCAATAGCAAACTCGCAGTTAAACATGAACTAGATAATTCATAACTAGACCTTACACCCCCTAACCTGAATTGCAGTAATAAAATAGGGTTGTTAGGAATACCTGTAACTCCATAAGTCCATAGATTTACTATGAACTGCTATAAGTTGACCGCATGTAATCCCGAAAATATGTGGTTCAGCCAAAAGGATTGGCATTATACCTACCACAAATGATTTTCCAAGATGTGCAACTTGTGAGTCATAACCATTCAATCCACGACTTCCCTCTCCATATACCAAATTAATTTTTTTTTCTCCCAATTTTTGGCCAAGTTCACTCGCTGCAAGTGTGTAACAAATATCGCTCCCAAGTTGAGAGCCACAAAATACACATATGGTATTGATTCGACGAACTAACTAGCCTTCCATGTTTGTTCCTTTTATATGTCCTAAAAAGAAGTTTGGCGATCAAAAGTAGCTATATAAAAATTCAATAAGAAATAAATACAAACAAAAAGCATGCGTACGAACAAGTAGTTGTGATTGTGGCTCATATCTTCCTCTGATTTTACGTCCAGAAACGGTTTAAACATTTTCTATGAAGTAGGGATAGGCTTCCCATCCAATTTTCTTATAGATTGGCAAATATGGTCGTTTTTAGTCAGATTCCCAAGATATAGCGTTGGTGGTCACTTATGAACTGGGTCCATAAAGCAAGAAGTTCTCTTTGCACTATTCCACATTAATGCGTCTCAAGAGTCAATCGGATATCATCCAAAGACTCTTTACTCAATCCATCATTTATGAAACTAATTTTATCTTCTCGATTTATGGACGTAAACCCTACAGATTTGCATCGTGTGTTATAGGTCCAACGAGCACACTTGTGACAACTATTCACTCTTTTTGCTCTTCGTTTCTTCACAAAACTACTCTTCCCTAAACCTGAAAAGTGCTTAAAACTAGGTAAAGTTTCGCCACCTAATCGAACTTTTGCTTCAATCAACCAACGAATATCTTCAGGGATGTTATTACGCATCAACAGCCTAAATCTTTCACACCTAACAGCATAAATTTTTTCCAAATCATTCTGCGGGAGAGATGGATAATACTTGCAAATTTTTGAGAGCTGAAGATCCATTTTTTTTAAAAAAAAAAAAACAACTATAATAAGAAGAAAGTAAAGAACTATAAACTTTATAAAAGGGATGAGAGTACCTAATCGGAGAATAACACAAATGAGAGAAGATTGAGCTCAAGAAGGGTGGTGTGCCTCATACAGATATGTAGTCTCTTATAGAGTAATGGGCATCACTATTCGACACTCGGCTCGAGGTATGCCATAATTGCAGGGTGACGTCCGGCGTTTCTTTTTTCAACACTTGGTGCCTCCTTTTTCAACATTTGGCAGTGTGCCTCTTTCTTTATAGGGCAGTGTGATTGCACTGCCCGAGAAAAATGGCTACCACTAGCCTCAATTCTGTCTCCCTCTTTTTTTATTTTTTTTATTCTTATTATTTATTTTTTTAAATTTTTTTTTAGGGGCCCAATAAAATCATATATACCACACAAGACAATATTATTGAGTCAACCAAAATTATTTGCACAATGGATCAATTTCAAGTATCAATAAATCAATTCTTAAGTACAACTTACCCCCCAACTTAAATTGCTCATTGTCCTCAATCGGCAATAAAATGATAGAAGATAGGCATACCTGGCGGTCTTCAATGCATGAACTCGTATGTAAAAATTTTATTTAGACTACACACAGAGAAACACTATTTGAGTCAAAGTTAATTAAGTAATGCAGAAAATGAACAATTTATATATATATATTTTATATACTTCCTTTTTTTTATTTTTTTATTTTTTTTTAATATCCCAGATCTAGAGACATCCATTTAACCTAAATGGAAATGTGGTCTTTTAACGTCAGATTCCCAGACGACATGAAACTTCCCTTACTCATCAGATGATGGTGGATCATCCAAATCCACAACTCCTTCATTTTCCTCAACACTACCCTGGTATGGTTTCAACCTATGACCATTAACTGTAAGACGTTGTCCTGACTCCAAATTTTTTATCTCAAAGGCCCCATATTTTGAGATGGACTTGATTACAAAAGGGCCGACCCATCGAGACTTCAATTTTCCTAGGAATAGATGCAATCGAGAATCGTACAAGAGTACCTGTTACCCTACCTGAAAGCTTTTTCAAATGATGTGCCGATCATGCAACTCTTTCATGGGAACCTTGGCCAATCGTGCATTTTCAAATGCCTCGTTCCAAATTTCCTAGAACTCATTCAATTAGAGCTTCCTCGATAGGTCTACTTCAGTTAAACTCTTGTTTATCTTTTGAATTGCCCAATATGCTCTATGCTCAATTTCCACCGACAAATGACAAGATTTACTGTATATTAGCCTATAGGGAGACATTCCTAAAATTATTTTGTAAGTTGTCCTGTACGCCCAAAGAGTGTCTACTAGTCTTAAGGACCAATCCTTACGATTAGCAGCAACAGTCTTTTTCATTATGCGCTTAATCTCCCTATTAGCTAATTCGGCTTGACCATTGGTTTGGGGATGGTATGGTGTTGCAACCTTGTGCAACACACCATATTTTTTCATTAATCCTGCCATAACTTTATTACAAAAATGGGAACCACTATCGCTGATGATTGCTCGTGGCATTCCAAATCGACTGAATATGTTTTCTTTCAAAAATTTCACTACATTCCTATGGTCATTTGTTCAGGCCGGGATCACTTCGACCCATTTGGACACATAGTCCACAGCAAGTAAGATGTATTCATAACCAAATGAGTTGATAAATGGGCCTATAAAATCCATACCCCAACAATAAAAAACTTCTAACACTTGGATCGGATGTAATGGCATCATGTTTCTCCTCGACAGACTTCCTAACCTTTGACATTGATCGCAACTTGAACAAAACTTGTATACATCCTTGAACAGTGTCGACCAATAAAATCCACTCTGAAAAATTTTTGCAACTGTTTTCTTGACAGAAAAATGGCCTCCACATGCAAGAGTATGACAGAAATTAATGACACTCTGTTGCTCATGATTGGATGTGCATCTATGGATGATTTAGTCAGGACAATACTTGAAGAGGTAGGGCTCATCCCAAAAGAAGGTTCTGACTTTTTTGAAGAATTTATGCCTATATAGCTTACTCCAATGGTCTGGGATCAAACTAGTTTCCAGGTAGTTCGCAATGTTGGCATACCAAGGGACAACAGATGATGCAGGAATAACATTCACTTCAAACAGTTGCTCATCAGGGAAATTGTCATGGATTGGTTCATCAAATTGTGTGAGATCTTGACTTGGAATCCTTGACAAATGATCAGCGACCACATTCTCTACTCCCTTCTTGTCTCTGATTTCAATGTTGAACTCTTGGAGGAGTAAGATCCATCGGAAGAGATGGGGTTTTGCATCTTGCTTTGTGAACAAATACTTCAGAGCAGCGTGATCGGTAAAAATGATCACTAGTTACTCTACGAGATAAGATCGGAACTTGTCCAGGGCAAAAGCAACTGCTAGTAACTCTTTATCTACAGTGGTGTAATTCTTTTGCGCCTCATTAAGAGTTTTGCTAGCATAGTATATCACATGAGGTTTCTTATCATTCCTTTGCCCTAACACCGCTCCTACCGCGTAATCACTAACATCGCACATAAGTTCAAACGGGAGGGACCAATCAGGGGACTGAATGATAGGTGCAGAAATAAGTGATTTCTTCAACTTCTCAAAAGCAACTTGACACTCACCGTTCCACTCAAAAGGTATGTCAAGGGCTAGGAGGCGGCATAAAGGTCTGGCTATGGCACTGAATAAAGCGATAAAACGCCTATAAAAACTAGCATGGCCAAGAAAACACCTAACCTCTCTCACGTTCCTTGGGGCAGGTAATTTTTGAATTGACTCAACCATGGACTGATCAACCTCAATACCCTTGGAAGAAACAATATGTCCCAAGACACTTACTTGAGTAACCATGAAATGACACTTCTCCCAATTTAGCACTAAATTTGTTTCTTTGCACCGGACCAGAAATTTCTCCATATTTTCTAGACAACTCTCAAAATTGTCTCCGTACACTGAGAAATTATCTATAAAGACTTCTATCACATTCTCAACCAATTCACTAAAAATACTCATCATGCATCTTTGAAAGGTTGTAGGGGCATTGCACAGACCAAATGGCATTCGTCTGTAAGCAAATGTCCCGAATGGACATATGAATGTGGTTTTCTCCTGATCCTCTAAGGCAATTTCAATATGATAGTACCCAGAATACCCATCTAAGAAGCAGTAGAAGGCATGTCCCACTATTCTCTCTAACACCTGATCCAAAAATGGGAGTAAAAAATGATCCTTCCTAGCCATAGAGTTGAGCTTCCAATAATCTATGCACATTCGCCATCCAGTCTGGATGCGTGTAGGAATGAGCTCATTGTTCTCGTTTGCTATCATAGTGACTCATGACTTCTTAGGTACGACTTGAGTTGGACTAACCCATTTGGAAACAGATATAGGGTAGATGATGCCAGCATCTAAGAGCTTCAACACCTCCCTCCTAACCACTTACTTCATGTTTAGGTTTAACATTCTCTGCATCTGTCTCACTGGCTTTGCATCTTCTTCCAAGAAAATTCTATGGGTGAAAATTAAGGGACTAATGCCATGAAAGTCTTCTATAGTCTAACCTAAAACTTTCTTGTGCACCTTTAACAGATTCAGCAATTGTTCCTCCTATTGAGGATTCAAACTTGATGAGATCACCACCGGCAAAGATTCTCCTTCACCTAGGAATGCATACTTAAGGTTGTTTGGCAATGGTTTCCTTTTAGGTGCGGGTGAGCAGCTTAAAATAGATTCAGTTTTCTCTCAAGAGCAATCTTGCTGCTCCAAAAATTCCTCCAACTCAAAATTTTCCTGAGCAAATTCACAGTTAATGTACTCCTTACTCAATATCTGTATCAGATCAGCTTCTTCAGTCTCATTCTCTATATCAAGTTGTTGTTGGTTCCTAATGATAGCAAATATATCCCAAGATGGGGGGTAAATTGGGATTAGGTAAATTATAGATAATTTAAAACTTTGATGGATGGCAAAACACTATGTTTCGAAATATAGGATATATGTTTCGAAATAAACCTTTTTGTTAAGTAGGTTTCGAAACCTACTATATATGTTTCAAAATCTACTTCACTGTTTTGTTTGATTCGAAATCCTTTACCTAGTATTTCAAAATAACGATCTTTGGAAAAGATGATTTATATATTTAAGAGTATACCAAAGATGTTTGTATATCAAATATATGTTTTCTATGAATGTATAAGTTTATGCTCAAGAAAACTATTTTAGCCTTTGATAACAAAACTTATGAAAACATGTGCAATAGGCAATAATGATAACCGAAAGCTAAAGAACACTTGCACAAGAGATATATAGTGGTTCGGCACCCGCCTACTCCACTAGCTTCAAGCTTACCCATTTGAAGGATTTGCAATCCCAATCACTTTTACTAGTGATCACCACAACAAGGGTTTTACCACGGTTCACCCCAAAACCTTACAAGTGAGTTTTTACGGGCTCAAGTCAAACCTAGCACCAAGTGAGTTTTAAGGCTAAACTCAAACCTTTGACACAATGAGTTTTAGGCTCAACTCAAACCTTTACACCATAATGAGTTTTAGGCTAAACTAAAACCTTACAACATTTACAAGATAATAAACGTTTTATCTTTTACAACCCAATGAGCAATAAATGCCTTACCACATGGTTGTACAAACCTCTTAACTTGAGGTGAGGAGAGCTAGAAGGATGAGACTTCGGATTTCAGCTTGCTTCTCATTTTCACACTTGCAATGCACGAGAATAGGATATGTGTAGATCTTCTTGAAAGCTCAATCAAATATTTTAATCACCTCTTGTGCTTGAGTGTGTGTCTCTAGTGTGTGCTCACTTGTTCTTGCTTGTTGTCTCTCAATCAATCTCTTTTTGTCTTCAAATACCTATTACTTATACCAAAAGATAGAAATATGGTCGTTTTATAGCCATTAGAGACAAGACAGAAAAGTAGGTTTCGAAACATACAAAGTGTGTTTTGAAACATCACATAAATAGACCAAAGTTTCGAAATATAGACAACAGGTTTCGAAACATACAAGCTTCCAGCTGGACAAAGCACTTAAAGACAACAAATAGTGGGAGACAAAGCCTTATGCCCACTTTGAGTATTTTATAAGCACTCACATTCAAATTCAAATTTGAATCTCATAGCATGGAGAATGCATTAATAAAATGAGGTGAGAAGCATACAAAAATGTAGCACACATGCATCTCGATTTTCAAATGATCTCCTGACAGAATGTCAAAGGTTTCGAAACATGACATGATAGGTTTCGAAACTTACCTCTCTGGAAATGAGGTTTCGAAACATAAACATATAGGTTTTGAAACATGATTCAAAACCTGAATTGAAAACACATACATTGCATAGATGTTTCAAAATAGCATACACAGAAAAAGTAAATGTCCACATTTTCTTTTATTTATATTTTACCTCTATTTACTTTAATACATAAATGTAAATAACAAAGTACTCCTATTTGGATTCAATAAAAATACTTAGAAAATCAAAATCAAAATCAATAAGAAAGTAGATTTTGGGTTTTAGTATAACCTCAAGTTTTAGCAATAATACCACCTCCAAAATATATACTTTCTATTTAATGAAAAACTCATTAAAAATCGTTTTAGCACTAATGAATGTTAGATATCAAAATACCGGGAGTTAGTTTTCTAAAAAGAAAACTCTTTCTTATATGTCTCCTTATAAGGTGCTAACCTTCCAGACTTAATCAAAAACAGGGTTTTGAAATCTTGATACTTGAAATGCTTTTGATTTTTATTTTCACAAAGAAATACATGATATTGAAATTGATGTATGTTGAAAACCACATACTTGACTCATGACTTAGGGATTAAACCAATATATGTTTTTCATCATTAAAACTATTCTACAAAAAGTACAACAATAGTTTGGAAACCCTAAAAATGTTTGTTTCCAAATGACAATTTCAAGATTCCATTCCTACAATTGATGATGGCATTTGATGTGGCAAGGAATGGTCGACCTGAGATGACTGGCACAAGAGGCTGAGGCCCTTGATGCGGCTGGGTGTCCAAAATGATGAAGTCCATCGGAAAGTAGAACTTATTGATTTGTATTAGAACATCCTCCACAATTCTTCATGGAACTTTGACTGATCGATCAGCTAGCTGAAGGGTCACTCTAGTGGGTTTGAGCTCACCTAATCCTAACTATTGATATACACTGTATGGCAACAAATTTACACTAGCTCCTAAATCCAAGAGTGCCCGATCAACCTTTTGACTTCCTATAATGCATGAAATGGTTGGACAGCCTGGGTCTTTGTATTTGGGAGGAGTTTTCAATTGGAGAATGGCATTGACTTGTTCGGTCAGGAATGCCTTTTCATGCACATTTATTTTTCTTTTGACAGTGCATAGATCTTTCAAAAATTTTGCATATGAAGGTGTTTGTTTGATTGCATCCAACAACGGGATGTTGATTCTCAGTTGTTTGAACACTTCATATATATCTGCATTTTGTTGTTATTTTTTCAAATGATTCAACCTCTGTGGAAAATGTGGTTTGGGCCTGTATTGAATTTTTTTCTTATCATCTTTTTGTTTTTTATTTTTTTCATTTTTCTCATTTTTTTCATTTTTCTCCACGGTGGATTCATGATCTTTTGGTTCTTCCTCTTCAGCAACATGTTGGTTTATCCTAGGATCAGTTTGTTTTTCAATTATTCTTCCACTTCTTAGGGTAGTCACTACTTGCGCTTGTTCCTGAGTGTTGATTTCACTAATTGAAACTTCTACCTGGTTGGTTTGCCTAATTGGATTAGGATTAGTTTGGGATGGAAACCTTTCGGGTTCTCTCACACTCAATGTTTATGCTAACTTGGTCAACTGGCCCCTAATGTCTTCTATGGCTCTGTTTGTTTGCTTCTAAGTTTTGGCAACTTGATTATTGATTCCTGTTTGGGTTTGGATGAATTGATGCAGAGTGTCCTCTAAAGGTCTCCTATGAGGTGACTGGTAAGTGTTGGATAAGGAACTTTGATTTGGTTGGAAAGATTGTTGAGCAGGGAAGGGTGGCTGAGAATGATTTGCAGAATCATTTCTCCAAGAAAAATTTGGGTGGTTTCTATTATTGGGATGATATGAGTTGTAATTTTGGTTTTGCCCGTAATAGTTTTCCTCTTGATTTTGGTTTTGCCTACCCTCAAACTTGCGTGGATGTGTATTATTTATTTATCCATACAATACCTCTTTGAAAACAGGTAATGTAGGACATTCCTCAGTCTTGTGTGTAACACCCGATATTACCGGTGTTAAGAGAATGAGAAAAAAAGTGAAAAACTTCCAAAAATGCCATTGAGAATGTGTTAGATCCTTGAGAATATTGGTGCCCTATGAGAGGGATATTTTGGTAAATTGGATAGTGAAGTCCAATAAAGGATAATTTGGTAAATTGGAAATAATTCCTAGGTGGAATTAAGTGTGTAAGTGAATTAAATCCCAATTTTATATTTATGTGGAGATATATGAGATTAATAATTCACAAAAGGGTATTTTTATAATTTGGAATGAAATTCCATAAAGGAATTAAATTGTGGAAATAGGGAAAATGGAGAATATTCAATTATATGAGAAATAATTGAATTTCCCTAAATTTGGTAGATTAATGTGGTGAAGCCACATGGACAGTGGAGATGGAACTTGGGAGCCAAGTATGGATTTAAAAGATGACACTTGACAAAGTCTTGTTCAAGTATAAATGAAGAGGTTTAATTAAATGCAAAAGAAATTATATTTAGTCTTTCAAGTATTTAATGATGAGCATGATTATGGTGAATTAAATAAATCTAAAGGAAAATGGGAAATTAGTCACCCATTAATGATGAAAATTGTGGGATTTATTAAATGGGAAAGAAATGTTTTATGTCTCTCAAAGTAGTCTCTCATGTGATGGTTGAAAATAGTCTCATTTAAATAAATGAGAAAAATGACTAATTTTGAAAAATTCCAAGACTTGATCCAAGGGTGGATATTTGGTTGTGAAATTGAAAATGGATCCAATGGCTAATAATGAGTCTTGGAAGTGGGCAAAGATTGCCAAATGGGATTCAAGAATCCAAAAGAAAATGAATGAATGGTAGAGATTGTTTGGTTTAAGGAAATCAAAGGCTAGGATTAAATCCTAGCAAAGCACTTGGATTGTGCTTTTAATTGAAGGTTGAGATCTTCTCTTGAAAAGTGAATAAAATCTAATGGATGAGATTAATCAAGGCAAAAGCACATGGATTGTGCTTTCTTGTGTGGTTGGGATTTTCTCTCAAAAAGCAAATGGAAATCAAGGGCTAAGATGAAGTCTTAAATTGAGATTTCAAGACAAGAGTAGTATATAAAGGGAAAGAGAGCTCTTGTCTCAAATTTTGCCATTTGAAAGAAAGAAAGAAAGTAAGAGAAAGGGAGAAGTTTTCTAATGAGAGGAAAAGAGAGAAAGGGAAGAGAAGGAAGAAAGAAAATGAAAAGTGCTAAGGTAAGGGTTCTTCCTTAGTTTAATAATCTTTTATTTCTCTTAAATGGTAGCTTAGCTTCTTTAAATCTTGTTCAAGGAGCTCTTAAAGAGAAGAGTGGGAAATGAAGATAGGAGATTCTTGAAGTTTCAAAGAAAATAATGAGGTAAGAGATAGTCCCATGGGATGGTGGCTTTGCAAGTTGTAAGTATGTATTTAAACTTTAAAGTGTGTGCATTGGCATGTTGTTTTATGTTCAAGGACCTATGACCATGATGTTGTGTGGGGTAGGGTAGTTTAAAGCCTCAAACTAAGGTGGTTGTGAGGATGTGGAAGCCCAAACCATGTTGCATACATGCATTTGGTATCACATATTATGTTTTTGTTCATACTTATGTTCATTGCACCCTTATTGAGCTTTGTGGCTCATAAGGTTTTATCCTCCCCTTGTAGGTTGTTCTTATGCCAAAAGAGAAAAGGAAAGTTGCAAGCTTGTGGTTGGAAGCTCATAGGGGGTTTGTTATTTTTGTTGTAAATTTATGGCTTATGAAGCCTATGTTGTTGTGTTGATTTATGAGATGTAAATTTATTTAATTGGTAATGGCTTGTTAAAACCTAAGACTATGGGTGTATTTTCTTTTTGAGGTGTTTGATTTTAAATTGAAATGAGATATTGGCTTATGGCATGTTGAAGCCTAGGTTGGGTGAAAGTCTCATTTTTGGTGTGTGTTATGGGAAGCACCAAGAAGTTAAATCATATGATTTTTGTTGGAAATGTGGAGGTTTTGATGCAATTTAGAGGTGTGAAATTTTCTAGAAAAATGTGGGTTTAAACCCCAAAAGAAAAAAAAAAAGAAAATTTCGGAAGCAGCAGCAAACAGGTAGTAGCCGCTCGCGCAAGCATGGCCGTGGGGAGCGGGCAAGAGCGCGTGAGCGGGCTGGTAGTGGCCGCGCGCCGACGAGCGCACGGCATGCGTTGCCAGTGTGGGCAACGCTCGGCCAGCCCGCGTGGCTAGCGCGCAGTTGGGCCCCACGCGGGCCCCGGGGCGAGCCATAGGCCCCGCAAGCCAATTTTTTTAAAAAATTCCTAAAATTTGGGAATTTTGGGGGCAATTCTTAATTGATTTTGGGCCCCGGAAGGATTTTCAAAATGAAGGGATTTTTCGGGCTTTTTGGAGAATAATGCCGAATTTTTTGAAAATTTTGAATTTTCCCTCCAAAATTGTTATAAATTGATAGGGTTGATTGAACTTGTAAATTTTGTGGAGCCTGATGAAATTCTTGGAAAGAAGAAGAATTAAAATAAATAAGAAAATGACGATTGGGCATCTTAATGAGATTTTTTTTTTAGCCAATGCAGCGTGGTTAAAGCCCAATTCTGCTAGTGAATCCTGAGGTTGAGGGAAGGGAAGGACGATCCTAGTTCCCACCTAGGGCGTTTTATCTTGAAACATGGTCCGCCCTTCACCAAAGGCCGAGCAAGTAGACAATTCGGGTAATTGTTCACGAGTGGCACCCGTAAATGGGAACGTGGCGTCACATTGTGCTCTGTTGTGTCACAAACTGCACATTTTACTTCCACTTGGTTAATAAACTGTGTTCTCTTAGTTTCCAGACTTTCAATATTTCTTGTCAAGGCAGCTATCCTAGCATTCAGATCATCACTCTCATTCATTTGGTACCTACCTCTAGACTGTGGATTTTCTCTTGAGTCATTAGAAGATATTGATCCAACCTCCCAGTTTCTAGTGTTTTCTGCTAAGGTATTAAAGAACTGGATATTTCATCTGGAGTCTTATCATAAAACTCACCATTACACATGGTGGACACTAGCATTTTCAATTGAGGACTAATAGCGTCATGAAAGAAACTGACCACTCTTCATTGTTCAAAAGCATTGTGTGGGTAAGCATGGAGAATGTCCTTAAACCTCTCCCAAGTTTGAGCAAAGTTCTCATTGGGTTTGCACACAAAATTCATAATTTGCCTCTAAAGGGTGGTAGTCCTATTAGGCTGGGAAATATTTTTTCAAAAATGTCGTTTGCATTTCCCTCCAAGTTCCTATGGACCTAGGTGGAAGAGTGCTCAACCACATCTTAGCCTTATTATTGAGTGAAAATGGGAAGAGTTTCAATCTTATGACATTTTCATTCATTGTATGATCCATACAGGTTCTACATACTTCTCAAACTCTTTCATATGGGCATATGGGTTTTCAGAATCCATGCCATGGAAAGTTGGCAACAGTTGGATGGTGTCAGGCTTGAAATTATACCTATGATGGTTGATGGGAAGAATAATGCATGAGGGAGTTGTCTGCCTAGGAGGATGAAAATACTCCCTAAGGGGTCTGATCATTTCCTGATCAATGGGATCAGGGTCATCGTGGTCACTACCATATGCAGACATGTTGTGTACAAGTGGCATGTTCTCGTTATGTTGAGACATGAGTGATTGATATTCTACAGTTTTACCTGACCTAAGTATCATACACCATACACAAACAAAAATAAAGTAAAAAGAAACAAGATTACCGAATTTATCAGGAGATGTTTATTCTTATCTTTTTTTCTTTTTGTTTTTGCTTCAATCTCCCTGGCAACTGCGCCAAAATTTGGCTGCACTCTCACCCTGCAATTAAAATACAAAACAAAACACAATAAAATTTTATATATTTTTCTTTATTTTGGTGAGAGGCTTATACTCATCAGTGTACGAGTGCAGTTGTAGTCCAAATTTAAATTTATATTTTCTGGATGAGTCCAGGTCATCCACTGAGAGATTTATTTATGATAAAAGAAAAATAATGTCACACACGCACGTGGATTTAGATGAATTGATAACAAGATTTTTTTTATGTTTTTTTAGATAACAAATATTAGGAAATAAAGCAAATCAGAAATTGAAATAAACGCTTAATGTGAGAATATGAAATTGGATAGCACTTGAGTTAAAACAATTTTAGCACCAACCTGTTGATTCCCAAATTTTAGCAGACAATGTTAGTAACATTAATTTAATTTCAGATATGAGGGTTTGTTATTAAATGCAATTAGAGATGATAATAGTTCTAGTTTAAGCAATCCCCATACATGATATGCGGGATTCTAATTTAAGCAACTATCATAAATTCAATTGTAATTAATACACAAAATAACTAAATTAATCATCCGAGTTTGGGTATGATAGCGTTTCCAGTTCTAGTAACTCTCATGCATGGCATGAAATATCTAAGTTAGGCTTACGCTCCAATCCAAACCTAGTGATTTTTCAATAATTAATACACACTCATACTGAAATTTAAATTAATGTCACTCATTTAAAGCGCAACTTTTTTTGAAAATCATTGGCGTTGGACACTGTCCTTGTCTTAACCTAAAATTGGATTTAACTACTCATCTCTATTTGAAAGTTAATTGACAGGAATTTAAATGACATAATTTAAATAACATAATTTAAATGACAAGAATTAAAATAGCAGAAATTAATCGGCCATTTAGGCGGTGGATAATTTAAATGATAGGAATTAAAATTGCTGAAATTTAAAGGCAAAAATTAACCGGCCATTTAGGCAGTGGATAATAAAGTAACAATAAATGGTATAAGAATTCAAGAGAAGAAATAAAGAAAGTAAGATCATAAGAGAAAATAATAAAGAAAAGAAAAAAGAACAAGAATAATTCTCAAAGAGAATATCTAAGAAAACAATTAAGGTTTAATTCAAGAATAATAATCACTCTTACAAATACAATCAATCGAGCTATTTATAATCCTCAAGATGCAATACAAACCACACAATTTCAATTATTCAACTAGACATAATTATATCTAATGGGCACTCACACACTTAAAGTTAAATGGATTTTAGTCATAATACACACTTAAAGTTAAATGGATTTTAGCTAAAATACATACCTAATAAAGCACTCATAAAATAAATATTTAAAAATAAAAAAATAAATTTCTACAGTTGGATTTTTGGTCTTTATTAGGATTAAAAAAAAAATATTTGGCCCTTCTCCAAATGATGTCTTCCATGAGCTTGCTCAAGTTGGGCCTTAAACATGTGTTGGGCCTTCAATTTAATGGACATGTGTTGGGTTTGAATTCTTCATTCTTCAATCCAATTTGAGTCTCCAAGCCCACATTCTTCATGCCTACAAGCAAATAATTGAGTGTTATTAAATTATTTATTATGTATGTATTTATATGATATATTATATGGTATATTATATATTTATATATTATATACTTATATATTATATAGATGCTCCATGGATGCACTCCATTGAGTATATGTATTATGTTATAATATATATATAATATTTACATGTTTATTATAATATATTATATTATATATATATATATATTACACATAACTATTCAATTAAACCAATTTAAAATCAAAATAGGGGTTATAATTATAACAAAATTTTACAAAATTAACCACTAATCACTACCTTGGCATGCATACACAAGAATTAAAACAACAGAACCTAAGCTAAACACATGCATGCACTACGGGTACTCCGCTAGGACAGTAGTCATATGATAAATAAATGTATACAGACTCTTGTGCCAACATACATTAGACATGAGGAATGACCTGGCACAATAAAAAATAATAGGGTAAATCCCTCTCATATATCAGAGTCAACTAGGGTTGACAGGGAAATGACAGGGACTGACAAGACTACCTATACACCATACTGATTCTGCCGCCAGATGCTATCTCCATTGCCCTTGACCCATGTTGTTACTACCTGAAATGATGAAAAGTAAAGTAAGTCAAGAGACTCAGCAAGCATAAAGAAAGGAAGGTTGCAGGCTGAATATATTTAGTAACTCTCCCCAGAACACCAATCCCCAAGCACACATAAGCCATGAGACGCTCAACACAGTATAAAAGCGTAAATAAAAGCACATATCAGTCATTGGGGCCTACACAAGACACACGGCACCCAAGTCTCATACCAACTTGCCGCTACCCTAAAAGACAACATATATCTCCAACAACCTGTGCGTGCCGTCCCGGGTCGGTGCTCCAGTCACCCGAATGCTCGTGTCAGTCCTCCTGACACCCAAGTTGTAGAATACCTGAGCTGTAGGCTCCCTTGGAATGGTCTTCCCGTCGGAGACTTGTGAATTGTCGATAACCATTCAATGTACATAAAAACACAATGGCGTAGTGAGCATCAACGTGATACACTAGCGCTCATACATCCAGGCATCAGGCCATGCTCCCCCTACATAGTAAACCACACGCAATGCATATTCCTGTGCCAGACGCAACCTAATAACACTAGAATGTCCTTGTCCAAGCATACTCAATATATAAATACCCCAACATGCATCTTGAACCCGTGTGCATATCAATCCATGAACGGTAACTTAACATATCAAATCATGCAGTAAAACACATAATGATAAAGCTAGTCAGTAATGTCCGGCACCGGTCAGCAGTCAGGGACTAGGAGTGTTCGCCTGACGATCCACTTCAGGGCCGTACAATAGTCTACTCCAATGTCACCCAACAGCCGACCCTTGCCCCACTACTCGATAGCCCTAACCGACCCATACTCGAGAAATCCATAATTAAACCCATACCTCTAAGAACCTAGTCCCCAAGTTGGGTTCATCATCATTTCGAAAGGAGTGGGGGCGGTACACAATACCTCGTAGGCACACAACAAATAAGAGTCTAGAAGTTCCGTATTTAATTTAAATTATACCAAATGAATAACAACTCAATAAGTAATGCTAGGTGCCAAAATTAGAGTAAGGGAGGGGATAAAATACATGAAACAACGGGAACTTACACAAAAGTTGTAGGGTTTACAGAGGGGGTTTAGAGCTTGCCTTTTAATAGCAGATTTCAGCATTTTTACGCGCGCATGCCACCAAATTAATACACGTTGCAAATTAACATAAATTCCCAAAATTAATAAAATCGGACCCAAAATTAAATTCCAACCTTACAGAATGATTAATACATAATTCTCTACTCACCTGGCTAATTAAACCACAATTAAACTGAGTTTAATCCATAATTTTTCTACAAATTTCCCCATTTTCTTCATCTCTGCGCGCCATCTTCTTCTTCTTAATTTCTTTCCCTAGGTTGCTGCTCGAAAATATCCGATTGTTACTGAAATCGGGCTTTAAAAAGCCAAAATTGGGCGGCTCAGCGCGCGGCGCATGGCAGCTGCTGGTTGCCCACTGCCTTGCCCAAAACGACACAGTTTTGGGCAAAGTTTTGGTTGAAAATTCAACCAAAATCCTTCAAACGCGCGCAAGCCCTGCGACTCAAACCCACGACCGCACCTGCCTTCTCACGCCAGCTGCTTCTTCATTATATATACACACATTATTAAATTTAAAGAAATCCTAGCATCTTTCCAAAAAATTGCATTTAAACCCCAAAACTTCCAGAAATTATCACATGACCACATTTATTAAATACTCTTATACCCTAAATTTTCAATAATTATTTACCATTTTTACAACACACATAATCATTAATATTTCTCTTAAATTAACCTAATAAATAATTATTGCCACCTACCATTAAACAATTCAACATTTCCCATAAGTTCACCTAATTAATTCCTTCAATATTTTCATAATTATTTTTAAATAATTTAATTAATTTCTTATTACTTCAAAACAACATAAATTATTTTTTTTTTCAATTTTCAAATTTTGAGATATTACAATAATGGTCCAAATAAATTTTTATTAAAAAAACTAAAAATGTTGTATTATACAATTATTATTATTTAGAATGTCGAGAGGATGAAACTCAACCAGTTGAGTTAGAGATTATAATAATATTTTAATCTTTCCACACTCGGGAATAAAAAACAAAAAGACTTTCAATTTCAATCATAGAAATAAAAAACTTGGACAAACAATATCATAGAATAAATTTAAAAATAAAAACGGTCCAGCCCTTTTCTATTGGGAGTACATTCGCATTATTGGTCCCCCATCTATTTAAAGTTTCTGAATTTTCCATTGAGTTAACAGTAAAACATAATAGAAAATGTCAAAAGTGAGGATGTTCGCGGTTCAATTTGGTCGATTTTTAATTAATTTAATGTGTCAAATCATAAAATTAATTTTTTATCAAATTAAATCGAACAATTTGATTTGGTACAAAAAATTAAACTGAGTAGTACTGTATTTTGCGATTATATTATATATAATATATATTATATATTTTTTAAAATTATATATTATTTATGTGATAATTCAAATCAAAATCAAACTGTTGGTTTGTCAAATCATGAAGAAATTTGACAATTTTCCAGATTAGATTGGATTATCAGCTCAAAAAAATAGGCCGATTTAGTCCGATCAAATTTGATTAGGCCAAAAATCACAATTTAGTAACTTTTTTGAATACTCCTAATTAAAAGGGACTAAGAATGCACCTACGTACAATAAATAGATAGAATAAGCACCTATCCCAATTATGTTAGTTCCCAGCTCACTGAATTCCCTTCTCCATCCACAGTTGGAAGCCCTTAGTTCTAAAATAGTCTCATAATTACATATCCTTTAGCTTCAACCAATTTACGACCGGAATCTCTATGCTGTCTCCTTCTGCAATGCTAATCATAACCTTTACTTCACTTCATTTACTTAGCTGCAAAGCAATTAAAATTGGAGAGGAAATACTTGGCTGAAAATGAATTAAAATTGAAGAAAAGATAGAAGAGATGGGCGGACAAGGCTGCTTCAATCCTTCAGCGTGCAACGCGTGGCAGCGTCCAGCTGCCATTTGACTTCAATTTGGGCTCTCCAAACGGCGCCGTTTTTGCCTCCTTGCTGCTGGAAAATTCTAGCAATATCTTCTCCACAAAATCATAACCTTCACTTCACTTCATTTACTTAGCTGCAAAGCAATTAAAATTGGAGAGGAAATACTTGGCTGAAAATGTATTAAAATTGAAGAAAAGATAGAAGAGATGGGCGGACAAGGCTGCTTCAATCCTTCAGCATGCAACGCGTGGCAGCCTCCAGCTGCCACTTGACTTCAATTTGGGCGCTCCAAACGGCGCCGTTTTGGCCTTCTTGCTCCTGAAAAATTCCAGCAATATCTTCTCCACAAAATCAGCTCCTCCAGTTTTTTATTTGCATAAAAAAGGAGTTTAACAGTAATAGTTAAATGGGTAAATATCATTGGAATAAATACTTGAGAGAATTCTTTAAAATTAATTTATTTTAATAATGTATAGACCATCAACACTCCTTTTATATACCTAATTGAATGTTTTGAGAGAGAAAAAATAAAAAAGTTACATTTGTTAAAAAAATTAATTATAATTTTAAGTTACAAAATACCTTTCGAATTACGCCAATTAGGATTGAAAATCTGGTCACGTTTACTAACATCTAGATGTGTCTCAAGTCTCAACTTTTACTTTTGAAAATTGTCCATGGTCCCCAATTTTTTAAAATCTGGTCACATTTATGGACATCTAAATTATTCATAAATCGCAGCCACAAAACCATCGCTATTCCAGCACTTGTGACCCCACCCCGCTGCCACCACCATCATTATAAATCTTGTCAAGTATGAAGAGTAGTGAATCACATATGAAGTTGAATAGATATAGCAACACAATTACCCACAAGAATCAAGTCACAAATTAGTAGATTTATATGCATATAAACCTAAAAAGACTACTTTACTTGCTATCAAAGTTATGGCAATTTGCGTGGATTTACCTTACCTTTTCATTATGGTACCCTTAACGGGACAAAGAATCCTCACACCCAATGTCTCGAAATCGCTGCTATTATTATGTTTTATTTTATTTTTATATTTTAAATTTAAATAGCTTTTAAAATATTAAAAATAATAAAAAAATAAATACTTAAATTAGGTGATAAAGTGAGATTTTTAATCCTCACCTCCCAAAAAACCCCATCAATCAATCGCTATAATTTTTACAAAAATTGATGTGCAAATTATCGATATTAATATGACAATTTTCTTATATAATTAGGTGCGACCTTTTAAAAAAATTCAAGTGTAATGTAAATTATTAACATCATCAATAAGAAACAATTCATATTGTATATCTAGCTCGTGCCAACCTCAATTCACATTGTAATGTAAATAATTAACATCATCAAAAAGATCTGAGTGTAATGTATATTTAGGGGGCAGGCATGCAAGTTACAACCCGTGCCAACCTTAAATCTCTCTTAAATTTGCCTCTTAGATCTAGCTCATTTGAAGAATTAAGGGGTTGATACGATCTATGAATTTGAGGGTTAGTCCTCCCTCAAATTCATTTCTAAATCTACTCCTAATGTCAATTAATCACTAATTCACATTGTATATCACAAAGTAAATTTTTTTGAAAGTAAAATTTCTCTTTGCATCATAAATCATTTGCTCCATAAGCTAAAACAAACCATATAAACAAAAATAACAATGAAAAGTTGATGATTGGTTAACTATACAAATGATACCAATGTTTATCTCCCCAAACTAACTTATCTATTTGAACACTAACCACAGTCTGAATGACAAGTTAAATACAAATAATTTTTAATATCTTACGATGATGGTTGTCAAAGTAATAAAGATATTTAGTTAAGTTGATTGTTGTTTATAATTTACTGATAACACCAACAATAATTAAGTTTGTCAGTTAAATGAACTATGAAATGTGATGGAGCAAACAGATTTAAAATTTATTGTATGTGACTTTTAGGTCAAATAGACAAATTGTCTAACTTGAAATGAGTATGTTTTTACATAAAAAAAAAAAAAAGAAAGAGAATGGGAGGAGGTTCAAATGTCAAAATGAGACTAATCAGATCAGAACTGCATTATTCACAAGTTTGGGACTTTTTATGTAATTTTCCCTTCTTGCGGGTGGGTATTCACACGCAAGGCCTTTCACAGTCACGTACATGGCATTCTGGTACATATAGGGTCCCACGGACAATGCTAGGCGAACAACTCCCCTAGACAGCCTAATTTATTCCCATCCCATATACATGAAATTACAAAACAAGTTGTCAAAAAGGAAAAAGTAGATAAATTAAGTTTGAGAACCCGCCGGAGAGGGAAAAAATGGAGGAAAAAGACGGTGTTATGGAGTCGATTCCGGCGTTCCGGCTAAAATGGGACGTGTTCTTGAGCTTCAGAGAAGAAGATACCAGAGACGGATTCACTAATGGTCTTTGCAATAGTCTCCGCTCGAATGACATCCGAATCTTTCTAGACAATGAAGGAATGGATCGGGGCGACGAAATAGCGCCGAGTTTGCTAGAAGCGATTGAGGATTCGGCTGTAGCTATTGCTGTTATATCGCCTAAGTATGCATCCTCCCGGTGGTGCTTGGAGGAGCTGGCGAGAATTTGCGAGCTGAGAAAACTTGTGCTTCCGGTGTTCTTTGAAGTTGATCCGTCGGATGTACGGAGATTGAAAGGACCATTTGAGAAGGACATTGAGGATCTGGAGAGAAGATTTGGAGTGGAAAAAGTGGTGAGATGGAGGAACGCCATGGAAAGAGTTGGAGGGATTTCTGGCTGGGTTTGCAACCACAGGTTCTCTCTTTAACCCTATCTCTTTAATTTTGTACGTAATTGAAGATAAGGTTTGATTTTTTTTTTTTTCATGTTATTAGTATATTTACAAGGTTATAATCTATGAGGATTACATGATAATAAACATAATTTAGCAATATTTAGAATTTGAAATTGGTGCTTTCGGCTTTTATTAAGAACACCAATCTTAATTCGTGAGGATTTTTGGGCCTATCTATTAGAATCGGAATTGGATCCCCTTCATATGAAATAAAAGGGTCCTAACAATTTTTTCTTTTCTAATTAACAACCCTTCACAACAATTTTGATATCACGTGCATGTATCAATGGAGAAAGAGGAAAAATGAACAAAATTTGTCAAATAAGAATAAATGAATTTGGAAATATGTATTTAGATGAAAATAAGGATTATAATGGAACCAATAAGTTTCAATTTTCTTTTAATAGAAATATTACTAGGCGATTTTGCAATCGTAATATAGATCTTCATATTGTTCATAGTTCAGACTTTTTATTATAATTTTTATGAATTTTGAAGGTCTTTTGGTGTGTCGTATATGTTTTGACTAGATGAATTTATGAGGCGGAATACATGCCCATTCTCCTTTCTAATAATGTTTTTTTTTTTCACGTATTAAGAATATCTTAACACAAGTTATTGAAGTATTCAATTGTAAAGTATTTAATTACAAAAAGAAAACATATGTTCCCCAAGTAGCTAGTGCATGCATGTCAATCATTGAAACTTTAATTTGAAGTTAGAATTAAGATTATAGCTGCATATATATATATATAGGAATAGGAATTATATATGGGAGAGTTTGTAACCAAGGAATTTAAACACATGCATGGATGTGATTTGGAATCCAATTTGTGGCAGACCCTAAGCCTCTGAGTAAATAAGCTCGTTTTTTAATACTCATTCTAGATGAAACACTATAATGAATCTTGTTGCTTTTATTGGATAAACATTAATTACAAATTTCTAACTAAGTTTGAGATGTTTCTCATTCTCAAAAAATATAAAAAAAATGTAGAAGAAAAGTGGTTAAGGTAGAAGGTATACTGTTACGCTAGTTTCCTTACTATAGAAGAAAGACGGTTTGGAATTAAGAAGTTTATTTCCAAACCCTCTCGTCTCCCTCCCCTACCCCTCGTCGTCCATGTCTCCTAGCCATGATCCCATCGGCCCTAGCTTTATCTTCTCGCTTAATTTTTTTTTTTTCCCTATGCTTACTCAATGGCCACCATTACAACACCGATGATTTTGTTGTCATTACCACCATATTTGGAGTGAATGGAAAGTTTTTGAAGATCTGAATTAATGTGGTGGGAGGCTCCTAAGTGGAGTTATGAGAGCATCTCTTATGCATTCTATGGATTGTTGTATACGTGGCATGTTAGTTGAAGGATTTCCAGTTTACCATCGCCCCTAGCTGGTCACCCTCACCCGCTGCCCCCCCCCCCCCTTTTCACTTGCCGTCTGCCCCCAACGGGTCAACCCCCCCGAGGGAGTCATACGTAGATTTATATATTTTTCTTTTTTCTACTTTAATTTTTCTATTTGTTTATGTTGTTTTTCTTATGTGGTGATGATGATGATTTGGTTGTGAAAATAAAAAATTGAGAATCTATTTTTTTATTTGATTATGTGAGGAGTTTGGGATTCGGGCTTATAGAATATCAAGTTTATATGATGTGGTCGGGGAACGAAATTTACCCGCTAGTGAATGTAGTCGGAAAATGATTAAAGACGATGTTGAGAAAGACGAAAATGTCTAAATATTACTTTGTTTGTAATTATTTTAGTTCTTGTAATTCTGAAAATGAAAAATTTGTTATTTGAGTGCAAAATTAGTCCTTGAAAAATTAGAATTTATGCAATTAATTTTATATTGTGAAATTTATGTAATGTAATTAATTTTATATTGTGTAATATATTTAAAAAATTACCAAAATTCGGCCAAAAATTTACACACGGGTTGAGTTTGGTCGAAAGTTTATAGTTAGATCTATGGAGATACGGTCGTTGAATTCTGTTGATTTTTGAGTATGTTAGTGGATGGGGATAAAGGTCTCAGATAATTATCTTTGATCATTGGAAATCACAGGCTTATCATGCCGAATGTCAATACTATTTTCACTCTCTTGTCCTATCATACCGAATGTCAATACATAGTTAAAATTAAAATTTTACTTTGAAACTTCTGCTTACCCATAAGCAGCATGGATATGTTTTTGTGATTGTGCATCGTGTTAGTACAAAAATTAGAATGATTTCTTTGGGGGTGGGGGTGGGGGTGGAATTGGGAAATCTCAAAATCAAATGAACTCATGAAAACAAAACTATTTTAAGCCTTTTAAACTAAAATAGTGAGAATGTGATTCTATCCAAATTTAGAGTGAACTTAGAAACACTCTTTTAAATTTCATGAATTGTAACTTACAGTACACAATATAAAATTAATTATTTTACATAAAATATCATGAAAGATAATTTTTTAAATATATTACACAATATAAAATTAATTATATTGCATAAATTTCACAATATAAAATTAATTACATAAATTCTAATTTTTTAAAGACTAAATTTACACTCAAATAACAAATTTTTCGTTTTCAGAATTACAAGAACTAAAATCATCATCATTCGTTCTTAATTTTTCATTTTTACAACCAAATTATCATCATCATCACCACATAAAAAAACAACAAAAGCAAATAGAAAAATTAAAGCAGAAAAAAGAAAAATTTATAAATATATAAATATATGTGTGACTCGACTGGGGGGCTGGTGGGGGCAACGATGGTGGGAAGGGGCAATTGTGGTGCGATGGTGGCCGTTTGAGATGCGATGTGGTGTGGGTTTAGGCGGTTGCTCACGGCAGAGGGGCGACCACGGGTGGGGGTGAGGTGGTAGATGCGGCTGGGGGCGATAGCAGTCCGAGCGGCAGAGGGGGGGCGACAGCGGTTTGTGGCTAATGGTGGGTGCAAGTGGTAGAGGGAGGGACGATGGCGGCCGGTGCTCGCAACAGGGGGGGCGATGGCGGACCTTGCTCGACGCGATTGGGGCGGGGGGGGACAACGGTGCTTGATGCGGTGGCGGGGCGATGGGGGTGAGATAGCAGACACGACAATCTGCAAGGGTGGGTTTGAGAGAGAGAGAGAGAGAGAGAATGGGCAAGCTAGGATGAAAAAGGGCGGGCAAAGATGAAAAATTAATTCAAAAATAAATTATTAATTTTGATAAAACTTTCTCTAACCTTTTCTCTACGAGGAGCTTAATCCAATTTATAAATCATAAGATTAAAAATAAGTTATAACGAAATAAATTTTTTTCGAGTTTATCCTTTTTTTCCCTCAAAAGATAAAAAAAAAAGATTTAATTTACTGACTCACTCCTTCTAATAGAGCTAGCCTCTACCTTTAGACGATGCCCTCGACAATGTTTAACTTTTTTTTAGCCACGTCAGCTCGATGGAATCCTTATCATATTTCATTGGAATTAAGGATTTTTTAGACATCCTGTATTTTGCTTACTGGCAATTTTTTCTAAGTAATCCATGAACCCATTTGACTTAATAATGGTCCATGAAGTTAATTTGTGGCTTGAAAACCGAAGGCAGATGTGATCTATCTTTAGAACCTTGTAGTTTGACCAATCTTGCAACACATTTGACAAACAACCCGATTCTAACAAAATTAAGCGCATCCTGTCGACTAAAGTTTATGTATCCTATTCATTGTTGATTCATAGTCCTTTGATAAATTAATGTTCCCTTGAAATATATACTTTCAGATTTAATACCTTGTCATTTCTTGCCATTTGTGTTATTCGCTTTTTATTAGCATAAGTGTTGTGTAGTCGATCACACGCTTCTAGAGTAGATGCCGTGGATCCAAGCAAACAGGCTATAGTTGTATTGACTGATTCCATAATAGTTAGGTTCTCTTGACACTTTTAAAATTTTGAACTCAGAATTAGAAATGATCACACCATAGTTTTTGATAGTTTTTCAAGGTAACTAATGTAACCCATCAATGTACCTCATCAACTTATACCAACATAAGTGTATAGTGAACATATTCTAAAAGAATTGTTGCATTTAAGAGTGGAAATTTGGAATTTGATTTGTGAATTGTTTCAACATTGCTTTCCATGCCCATCCCTTTTATATGACCTTCAAGATTCAAGGTTAATAATAGGGTTATTTACTCCGGGTAGTGATATGTAACTATAGCTTGGGTGAACCATGCTTGGTCATTGGTTTTTAGTGTAATTAGGAACACCTTGTACGTAGATGCATGACATCATCTAGAAATCTGTAGAGTAGCATGATATATTCAAACCTCTCTAAATGGTCTTTCAAATTTGTGGTGCCATCATAATCGGGGACAATAGGGAGCTTGAACCCCTGCGGTAAAGGGTCCCCCAAGATGTCTTCTGAAAAACGGATTTCCTCTTTTCCAAGCTCCAAAGCTATTATGAGTAGTGTTAGTTGTCACCGTTACTTCTAGCTAGAGCCTGTTGATCTCGTCTGTGACCTTCCCTCTTAACTCCATTCTCTCAATTCTCTGCCACTTTTTCTCTCCCTGGTGGTGGATTATGAACTAGTTCCTCCAGAGGAGGTTGGCTACTCCTATCTTGTTCTTGTACAAGAAGTGGTATCGGTGCATGATGTTTTTCTTTCCCTCTAATAACTACATTAATAGATCTGGCTACAATTGTCCCAAGCATCATGCCACTGACTCCAAAATGATTCCCACATTATATTTCTAGCAGCGAGCTCACCAATGATGCTGTTCCCTTTCAGATCTACTGCTTTTTAATTAGTCACAGCTCCACACATCTTTCTCTGCTTGCCATTACACAACGTTTTATTTAATGTTTTCTACATATGGTGCCACCAAATGTTAAGAGTAGAAATTTTAAATACGATTTGGGACTTGCTTCAACAATGCATGTCACACCCATCCTTTTATAGGAGCGTCAAGATTCAATTTAATATTATTATTTATTTTGACTAGCGAATGCTGTCCATTTATCCCAGATGTAAATGCATGCATCTGATCTTCAGGGAGTAGTAGTTACATATATTAATTTTCTAGTATAGAGATTGCTAAATGTGGACCATTGCATAAACTAGACTCAATCGGACCTAAAAGAGAATCGGCAAAATTTAAATGTCTATAGTGTCTTAACTCTATTAATGTATAAGCATTTAATCCTTCATTAGTTAAAGGGTTTTAAGGCTATTTGTAGTAAGCTTATATGTAAAAATTTATAATTTTCTTTGTACTTTACTATTCCTGGATCAAATAATCGTAAGGTTTCATATTCTTGTCTAATAGGAATGGTTTGTTCCACTGTTTTGACTATTTTTCTCGACTCTGAGTAAAACATTCCTATTTTATTAATATTATCAAGTTTGACATTAGGTAAATGCCAGTTTTTTAAATAATCTTCTATTTCAGAAGATATGATTTTCGAAGAATTCTTTAAGAATTCATTTGGTAACAAACCAGAGATGAAGAACCAATATCGAAACTAAATGTCTTTTCTTAACGTAGAAAATTTTTATTATTTTTCTCTAGACTCTAAGAATATCCAACCCAAAAACAGCCTTTGCATGGCTTAACACCAACATACAACACCTAGACACAACAAGTGGAAGAAAAAAAAATTCTTCTAATGTTAATTTAAACATTTGGCTCTGATACCAAATTAGGCCCAAGTTAAATGACGAGCAATAGTATAAATTAATAAAAGAAAGAATTAAATATAAAATAGAATTTATATACAAACTCATAAAATATTATTAAAAGCTTTAAGTTTTACTTACCAAAGTATGGATCCATTGTAAAGTGTTTCCTTTTCATAGATGAAGATAGTAATTTATGGAGACAAAATATTTTACAAGATAGGAATTGTAAAGTGTTACAACAAGAGGCATGTCTCAACTAGTTTGAGATTTTGCCTATAAATAGAGTACATTGGTGGACTTCAAAAGTTATTGCAATGGTTTGAATCTGGGAAAAATATTTAAACTTTCTTCAAGTTTGAAGAGAGGGAATTTTACGGAGATGAAATATTTTACAAGACAGGAATTTTAAAATATTATAAGGAGAAGCGTGTCTCAAAATCTTGCCTATAAATAGAGTACATTGGCGGACTTCAAAAGTTTTTGCAATGGTTTAAGTTTGAAGAAAATATTCAACCTTTCTTTAAGTGTGAAGGATGATTTTGCACGAGCATATCCGATAATGGAAGGTGGGTTGCATTAAAAAGTGTGCTACTTCTTCACCTTAAAATGCTTACATGATAAGAAAAAAAAAAAGTCTAGCATACCATCTAGAGTGTGTGCTAGATAGCCTCCATATAATTTTTTCTTGATTCATCTCACTCCTTCACTATATCTTTTCACTTTTCTCTAGAAAAAAATAACTATGAGACACATAGCTTCGCCGAATATCTTAGCCTTAGTAAAATTGTCTTTTAAGGGGTTTTGTCAACAATGTGCAAAAAATGAAAACAAACGAAAAATGTAATGGCGTAAATAATATATACTGAGAGCAAAACTGTGATTCTTTGTTGACAAAATGGATTTTCTTTTATCTGTCTATAAACTGGACAAATTTGTGATTGATATCCTTTCAGTTTAATGTGAACGAAGTATCGTTTTATTGGCAGGGAAGCGGCACATGTGATTGAAACTTTAGTTAAAAGGATCCTGACTGCAATGAGCAACTCCCCAGTTGTTGTCGCTCCATATACGGTGGGGCTCGATTTTCCCATACAGGAATTGATGGAAATGTTGGATGTAACTCATAATGTCCCCCAAGTTCTGGGGTTCCTTGGTACTGGAGGAATTGGCAAGACAACTCTTGCCAAAGCTGTTTACAATAAACTTGCAAGGCATTTTGAATGCCGCAGTTTCATATCAGATGTTAGAGAAACTTTTGCTAAGCCCGATGGTGTATTGTTACTTCAGAACAAACTCATTAAAGATCTTTCTACGAGTTCAGTGCATCCCAATCGCAACAATAATGATTTTTTTGCAGAAATAAGAAGAATATTTATGGAAAAAAGAGTTATGATTGTTTTAGATGATGTTGATGATGCAAAGCAACTTAATGAACTAGCTATTCATAGGGAATGGTTTTTCGAAGGAAGTCGGATTATCATTAGTACCAGAAATAGAGACGCTTTGCCTACTAATGTTGTGAATAGGATTTATGAGGTCAGAGCATTAGGTCCTGATGATTCATTAAAACTTTTTAGTTACTACGCACTGAGACGGGAGAAGCCCAGTGGGACTTTTCTGAAGCTGTCTGAGCAAATAGTTTCCATTACTGGTGGATTACCTTTGGCTCTACAAGTATTTGGCTCACTGCTTTTTGACAAGAGGCGATTACAAGAATGGAGCGATGCATTAGAGAAGCTGAAGAAGATTCGTCCTGCCCATCTTCATGATATCTTGAGGATAAGCTTTGATGCACTTGATGAAGAAGAGAAGTGTATATTTCTCGACATTGCGTGCTTATTAATGAACTTGGAAATGAAAAGAGAGGATGTAATCGATGTTATGAAAGGCTGTGGTTTCAGAGCTGAGACTGCACTCACGACCCTTACAGCAAGATCTCTAATCAAAGTTGTTGAGAATGATGAGTTGTGGATGCATGATCAGATTAGAGACATGGGACGGCAAATCATTTTACAAGAAACTAAAAGAAGTTATTCAGATATTGGACAGCGCAGTAGAATTTGGGATCGTGGAGATGTTCTTGAGGTCTTGCAGTGCCAGAAGGTAAAATATTATCTTTCTCTCTTTCGCTGATTCAGTTGTGCTCTGAAATTTAAATATCAATCTACAGGGGACACGAAGCATCCAGGGGCTCATCATTGATTTGGATGTGAAGACCCACTCAAGGATTTTAAGTTCCAAAGCTATAGCTTTGGGCAATCTTCGAAGAGTACCCAATTTCAGTGCTGCATTAACATATATTAAGGAGAAATACAAGGAATATTTTCAACATGTTCCAGAGAAAGGTGAAGTAATAGTTAATGCCGGATGGTTTAAAACAATGGTTAATCTAAGGATGCTTCATTTCAGTAATGTGAGATTGGAAGGAGATTTTCACTATATACCTTCTACCGTGAAATGGCTACAATGGAGGAAATGTTCACACAGATGTCTTCCTTCTGTATTGTTGTCCAAGGAACTGGCCGTCCTTGATCTCGCAAGAAGCAAGATAGAAAGTGTATGGGGGTGGAAATGGTTCTGGGACAGACGAAAGGTATGTTTCACTTCAATGACATTTAGAACTAAGGATATTACAACGCAGACAGTTTGCAAAAGAAAAAGAAGGAAAAAAGAAATGCAATTGTCATATGATTTTTCATGAGAAATATAAACCAATTCGTAACAGGCTCCCACTATGCTTGTGCCCATTATGATATTCCTCCAAGCTTGCAAGTACCTTAAGATTCTTAAATGTGAGATTTTATGCAAAACTAAAATTGCAGTTTAATTGAACTTTGTGAGTGCGCTTGATCAAAGACTATTTATCTACAGAAAATTTAAAAGCAAATGGTTAGAATTGAATTTAGACATGAAAAGCCTTTGGTTATGGATATGCCTGATTTCATTGCTCTTTATTTGATTGCCTTGAGTTGTGAGATTATCAAAATTGAGTTGCTCTTTATTCTTTCCGTTGCAATGATTTGTAGATGTTTATTTTTTCTATTGCTTTGAACTGTGAGATTGGTATCTTTGTTCTTATTGCTTAAGGTTCTAGGGTGGCAAAGATTTGCTGCTTCTTATTCTTACAATAGCCATGAACTGTAGTATATTTTCTTGATTTATGTTGTTTTAATATTTTTTCTTTACCATCTTCAACGATTATAGTATGATAATCAAAGAATTTACAAGGACCCCTCACACCAGTGTATAGAAATAATTAGCTCTCCCTTTGACGTGAAATTCTCCACAATGATGTTTGGGAAGTAGTTTGGTCAAGACTTAAGATACCATCAAGATTACCAAGGGCAACTTTTCCGCGAACCAAGTGATCGTTAAGCTCAATGTGCTCAATGAGATCATAAAAATTGTATTTGTGGTCATGTGAAGTGCACTAAGATTGTCACTGAAAAGATAATCCGTTTAGGAGAGATGGACCCCAACCCCAAGATGTTGCATGAGATAATTAATGTGTTAATTCCACAACGGTGGTAACGAGGGCTCGATATTCTACCTCTACACCAAATTGAGAAACAATAGATTTTCTCTTGGAAGACCACGATACACAATTTTAGCCAAGGATGGAACAATAGTAAGTGTTGCGTTGGTAGGCTGAGGACAAGCAACTCAATGTACATCACAAAAGCAATTTATTGAAAGAAAGTCGAGATAAGATATGGATGCCGTTGACTATTTGAGTTGAAATACTTAAAAAATCAAGCATGTTTGTGGCAATTGGTTTTTGGAAAGAAAGATGCTGCCTGTGAACACTTGACTGCAACTCCAAGAAATAGTGAATGACACCAAATCTTTGGCAGCACACTAACAGCTCAGTTCATGAAAATTTGGTTGAATAAGAGTGTGTTACTCTTGTTATAATGACATCATTTACTTAAACCAACGATAGAATTAAATTACTGTTATGTGTGTAAACATGTGGGAATGTATTTTTTTGCAATAAGAGCCAAATGAAAATAATTAATGAGGTAGTATGATGGTTTGGCAATGAAGTTTCAACAAATGTGGAAATTACTCTGTACATACAATTTCTTTGAAGAAACCAGGGAAAAATGCATTGTTGACATGAAGTCATAGTCCTAGGAGTAACAATGTCTAACAAGAGAACGACAAGGGTTGTAGACTTGGTCAACGTTTTGAAAGGTTCATTATAGCCTACACTAGGAACATGAGTAAAACCCTTTGTAAAGAGCTGTGCCGTCTAGGGATCTATTGAGATAACTCCTGTATTTTATGAAACAAATCTATTTGTAACTTACAAAGTTGGTCTTGGAAGGGAAAGGAAAGGAACGAGACAAGTAGTTTTGTAGGAGTTAAGTGTTGTGTGCAAAGTAGTGTAGTGCCTACTCAATCATGTACATCACTCCCAAAAAAAGTCGCTCGAAAACCAGCACTTGCCTTTGGAAGCCCAATTTCAGTGCTTTATGTAGTGGGGTACCATGACTGAACATTGCAATGTCCCAATATAAGAAAGGACTAGCCTACCCAACAGAGAGAACACAAAAGTGGCGTCTGATCTTTTCCCAACGAATATGAAGATTTCAGTACCCCATGACCTTATTTACTAAGATCGTGGATTGAATTTGAGTTCTTTAGGTAGCCACCTACCTACAGGTACCTTAGGTTATCATGCTCGTCCATTTGCATTGCATCTAACTGATTTTGGATGCTCTGTAGAATTCTACTGTTATTCCTTTAATTTCCTCAGCCATGTTGTTTCGTGGTAGTCTTAATTGCGAGATAAAACCTTGCTCTTTGGCTTTATAAAGTACATAGGGAATCAAAGATAGCATTCTTGATGGGGAATTAATGATAGCTTGAAATTAGGAAAATAAGATTAAAATAGAGTTTGATGTAGACTATATTTAGTTGTTAAGACCTAAGATGCTTGGATCCTCCATTTTAGAGGAAGTACCTGTATGCTTATTCTATCCTGCAAGTGGACGGATTGTGACAAGTAATATAGTAATAAGTAGAGTGTCGTACCCACGAGGATTGGCTAATGATTTTTACTTTAACCACACTTAATCTTAACAAAACATACACAAATTAGATGCTATTAACAGTTGGTTTTATAATAACGATAACTAAATCACTAATAGAAAAATGCAAAAACAACTCTTTTAGTTTTGAAACTCAGAAGTCGAAGGCACTAGGGTTCATGACTCCACCGTCGTCCTTCTATGATTCAATTGTTCATTACTCGGATCTTGCTATTCCTTATCTTAGATTGAAAATCGATAATCCAATTACAACTAAAATCCTCTCTCGATGGTCATTCAATTCTATGTATATATATGAGATTAACTATCTCTAGTAAACTTTCGAACATATAAACATGCATTCAATCACAGTGATCATCACAAAATAATTTCACAGGGCATAACGATATCTCTACCTATTATAGCACCCTACATTGTTTGTTACCATGTTTAATTTGTATTGAATCTTTCAAAAGCAATACAAATCACAAATACGTTTCAATAGTGATCAGGCATCAAAATGACATTATGAACATAACAAACAATCAACCCGAATGAATAAGAAAATAACAAACTGAGTAACTTTAAATCAAACTATTAGAAGTCGAGGTTTCATCATTCACCCTAACTACAAAACACCTAGCCCAACATGATTTCAATCAAAACACCGGGTTTAAAATGACCTTTTCGCGAAGCTTTGAGCCTTATTGCGGCCTTATCACATAATGCTTTCCGCGATAAGGCCGTGAGTTGCATAATACTTGTCCAACCACAGTCTTACCGCAGAATGCTTTCCACGATAAGACCATAAGCTATAGAAAGTTTCAATAGCCACTACCCTACCACGGTATGCTTTGCGTGATAACACTGTGAGCCATTTCTTCTTGCTTTCCAACACTTCACCAATGATGTCCTCCTTCCGATGCTTTACGACCTCATCAACCTCGATCCCGAGTAGACCTTTGACCTTGCCTTTAATGCCCAGTTTAGCTCCAAAAAATGCGATAACATCATCACTTTTTGCTCCAAATGTCTTCAACAGATGTTTCACACCTACATGGTCAAATATTGAACAAATTAACATAGAAACCGTGCTCATTAATAGAATAAATGCTAAGTTCATTGGCCTAAACTAAGTGTATAAAAACACTTATCAGTACCCATGCCAAATGGATTGGACGTGGGTAAAGGTATGGGATCCTTGTCGGATCCGTTGACTCTAAATTTAATACATATTATGACTAAAACTAAAGTCAGTTTCTCCTTTAAAATGATTTATAATTTGTATCTCACATTTATAAACTTGAAATGAAATCTAAATGAATTATTACTATTTACAATTTAATTTTTTTTAAATATACAATTGAATATTTAATATATCTCCTTAAAAAAGTGCATCTAAATTTGTCATTATATAAATTTCTATAAATATTTTAAGTTTATAAGATATATCCACATACCCATGTGTATATTTTGGATCCTTTGTAGCGTATCCCAATCTCCTAGATTTTAGACAAGAAAAAAAGGATTTGACTACTAGATATGTACCCCTATCAGACATGGGTACCCGAGTCCAAGCTACATAGGTTTAGACTAGAGTTTCTACTTTTGAGATAAATATGAAATTCTAATTAAACCAAGATGTGGCAGGTTGACAAGGAAATTATCCTTCAATCTCAAGGATTAAAGGGTTTGTGCTTGGGAAGTTGGTTGAATTGTGGGATTTTGGATTGATTATTGTGCCTTCGTCACGTTCGAGTTGAAGATATCGAAAATTTTCTTTGGAAGATATAGGGGTTGGCATCCATGAATCACAATGTATTTAAGTACTATCTCCAAGAGAAATCGACACATTTCATTTCAATTGAGAAAGGAAGTTTGCAACTCTTTTCTGTTGACAATAGTACAAATATATAGATTATAAATTATAAGCAACTAAATTTTTTTTAAAAAAATTCATATTCTTGAAACTTGTAAAGTTTTTTGAAAAGAGATGTACTATACATTTCAATCATAAATTAGAGGAGGCTGAGTAAGATTTCCTAGTTGTTAGTACTTCTATCTGAACCTCAAGATATGCAGTTGTCCTCTTATATTCCTCTGCTATTGCCTTTTAACTTTGATATTTACTGTAAAATTATTATCTGGAATTCAAAAGCACAAGAATGTATGAGTTGCTGATATCATTTGTCATATGTGTTGCTCCTCAATCCACATAGAAATTGGACATGGTTTCTTCTTGGAAAGTTAAGGCTACAAGTGGTTTAGGCATCTTTATTGTTGCTTACCAGTATCAGTTGTCATGTGTACTGTTGTTCCTGAATCTGCATAGAATTTTGCATGGTTTCTTCTTGGAAAGTTAAGGCTACAAGTGGTTCTGGCATCTCTTTTCTTGATCAGCATAACCATACTTGTAATAAAATTCTATGACAGTGTAGTCAGTCCTACTCTGGCGGTTCCGTTTCGTTAGTCCTTTTATGGATTGCGCATTAAACCTTTTGGAGATTCTTGTTTTGTTTCCTTATTCACCACCATTTGTATTATTTTGATATTTGCTGAAGTTGTTCCTTTTGTACCTAAAAGGTTTTCAGACAAGGTTGAATTGTTTGGTCAATCATTTGTTGCAAACCTAGTCCTCTTGAGTTGGAACCACTCCTCGAGAGCTCTCTCTAAGAAAAGATTGAGCATGGTTAACGAATCTTTTCCTCTTTGTATTGCGAAGCTAACATTTTGGCTCATGATTCTATAGAGAATGAACAAATTAGTTAAGAGAAGGAAACTGTTTATTTGTAGACACTGCCCCACAAAAGTTTTTGGTCCAAAGCTAACGCTTTCTCAATTTTCTGAAATAGATATGTTAATGGTGTATAGGTTTTTGCATTTATAGATTGTTATTATCAAATGTATTCCCCAATGGAGAGAGAACCCTTCTTTAAGCTGTGAAAGGATTCTTCAAGAGTGCTTTGTTCTTAGTAAATGTTGGGAAGAAATTGCTTCTTCATACAATTTCATTATTTTTTGTTGTTTCACATCCCATTAGCATGTTGGATGTAGGATCTATTAAACTTGCTAGCCATTGTTATTGTACGATGTAAATTTAGAGTTAGTTTCTTGAATTTTCGATTTTCAAAGAAGAATGTTAAATTGTATGGATACAGGGCTAGAGTATTGGTTAAAGGCGATTGTAACTTTGTATTGTGAGCTTGAACTAGTTACAACAATATAGCCCAAGGAAAAATGCTATGATTCACAACGAATTAAAAAATGAGAAATAAAAAGTTGGAAGTGAGGAAGTGATTGATTAAAACAAATAGTTTCAAACCGAGAAAATGAATTGAGAGAGTGATTAACTAAAAAAAAAAAAAAAAATCTATTCACTTTTCCACGATCAATAAATGTGTTAAATCCTGAGTATTTTTTTATAAAAATTAAAAAGAAAAATGATTTGAATTTATTCTAGTAGATGAAAAGACCTTTTGTTATGGTAGATGATATCGCCATGGACTATGGTGATATGCCAGGATTGAATGTTCTTGGTGATTATGATGCCATTAATTATGGTTCTTTACTCTCCTGATATCCACACGAGTTATATGGTTGTATTCTGTTGGTTTTCTCGTTTCTTTTGCTATATTCTTCATTTATTGTAAGATAATTAAAGTATATGATTGTTCCTGTGTAATTCATTCTTAAATTATAAGTGAGCTAGGTAGTCCATCTCTCTTATTTAGCTAGTTGGATAATACGTTCAGTCATTGTCAACTTTATTTTTGGAGGCTTCAGTTCAAATGCAAAGCTATCTTAAGTTGTGTGTTTAGACACGTTAATATGTGACATATCTGTATGTGTGTTGTATCTGCTTATATTCTTTAATTTCTATTCTTTATAGCTAGTTCTGTTTGACTGAATAACAATGGAAAAATTAATCAATCTTGCAGGTGAATAATAAATTGATGGTGCTGAATCTCTATAACTGTTATAAGATAACTTCAATTCCTGATTTATCTGATCACAAGTCCCTAGAAAAGCTGATACTCGAGCTTTGCACTGGTCTGAAAAGTATTCACAAGTCAATAGGGGACTTGGAGAATTTACGCTATCTGAACTTGAAGGATTGTTCGAGCCTTGTCCAGTTTCCCAATGATGTCTCTGGGCTAAAGCGTCTTAAGGTACTCATTCTCTCTGGTTGTTCACAGATTAAAAATTTACCTCAGAATATTGGCAGCATGAATTCTTTACAAGAACTTCTCGTTGATGACACTGCCATAGAAGAATTACCTGAAACTATATTTCAACTAACTAGCCTGGAAAGGCTTTCCCTGAACTCCTGCAAATTCTTAAGACGACTACCCCCGTGCATAGAAAACCTTAGATCCTTGAGGGAACTTTCTCTTCATAGTTCCGCATTGGAGGAATTACCTGATTCTATAGGTGAGTTGGGAAATCTTGAGATTCTAAATTTGATGTGGTGTAAATCGCTGACTGTGATTCCAGATTCAATTGGCAATCTTAAATCATTGGCCAGTCTCTGGCTTAATGGTAGTTCAGTGGAAGTTATACCAACATCAGTTGGTTCACTATACTATCTAAAAGACTTATCAGTTGGAGATTGTCAGAGTTTGCACACATTGCCCGTCTCTATTGAAGGGTTATCTTCATTGATTGAGATTCAGTTAGACAGGACTGCAATCACTAGTTTACCTGATCAATTTGGTTCCTTGAAATCCCTTAGGAAACTTGAAATTAGAGATTGCAAGAATCTTGATTCACTACCAGATTCAATTGGAAACATGTCGGCCCTTCATACATTGATATTGTACAAAGCTGTCATAATAGAGTTACCAGAATCTATAGGGAAGTTGGAAAATCTCACCCTGCTGAGACTGAACAAGTGCACAAAACTAAGCAAATTACCGGCCTCATTTGGAAACTTGAAGAACCTGCACCAACTGTTTATGGAGGAGACTTCCATTACCGAATTACCTGAAACATTTGGGATGCTTTGTTACTTGAGGACATTGAAAATGGAAAAGAAGCCCTGCCCCCTCGTGCCTCAGATTTCTGAAACATTGGAGCCAGCTACTAGTGCAAAGAGGAAGGTGCTTCCGTCTTCTTTCTCAAATCTTTCCTTGCTAGTAGAATTCAATGCCCGTGCATGGAAGATATCTGGGAAAATACCTGATGATTTTGAGAAGTTATCATCTTTAGAGGATTTGAATTTGAGTCATAATGATTTTTACAGTCTCCCATCTAGTATGAAAGGACTCCAGCTTCTCAAAAAGCTTGTATTGTCGCACTGCAAATTCCTTAAAGTTCTTCCTCCACTTCCCTTGAGTTTACACGAACTGAATGCTGCGAACTGCACATCACTAGAAAGCTTGTCTGATCTCTCAAATTTGCAGAATTTGATAGAGCTAGAATTCACAAATTGTGAGAAACTAGTGGATGTCCCAGGCATCGAACAATTGAAGTCCTTGAGAAGGTTGTACATGGCAGGTTGCAGTTCTCATGCCTCAGCGGTGATACGGAAACTTGACAAGGTAACACCCTCCCCCCGTCTTTCTCTCACGTATGCATATGCATCTACACTGACATTTCATCAAATATTATGAAATGAAGCAGCACGGAGTTTTACTAGCTACTTTTTCTGGATGCAGATTGCTTTGAGAAATTTATATAACTTAGGTATACCTGGAAGTGAAATCCCAGATTGGTTTACTCGAGATGAAGTTTGCTTTTCCAAAAAGAAAAATAATGCAATTAAGAGTGTGATTATAGCTGCTGTTGTCTCCATTAACTCTCAAATCCAACATGATTCAAGATACGAGTTGCCTGTTATTGTCGAGGTTGAAGCAAAGATTCTGAGGGTGACTAGAGCAGTTTTTAATCATGCATTGTACTTAAGAGGAGTCCCATCTTCGCAGGAGGATCAACTTTATTTGTGTCGATATCCGGATTGTCATCCATTAGTTACAATACTAGAAGACGGTGACAAAATACAGGTGACAAGGCGCAACCCTCCATTTGATCCTGGAGTTACCCTTGAGAAGTGCGGGATACATTTAGTTTACGAGAATGACGATGATTATGATGGGAACGAAGAATCTTTGAACGAAAATTTACATTCCGTAACACAGAGATTGAGTAAGTTTATTGGCTCTCCCGAGGAACATAATATTATCTCAAACTCTAATCAGAAAGGCGTGTTGAAGAAATTAAACAAGATGGTGCTGGGACTCATCCATTATCATATTTTTATGTTGTTATTTTGTTTCTTTATTTTGTTTTGTATTATTTTATATTATTTCTTAGATTATCTTTGTATTATTTTTTAGTGTTGTAATCTAATAGAATAATATCTAATCCTAGATAATAGGGTTGTAAATTAAATTTGTGTCACTTTTTTAATTATTCTTGAACTTGTCCCTCTCCAGATTTTAGATACCAAACACGTGAAATTAATATATGTAACTTAATTTCTATCAACTTATTTGAATTTTGAAATTAATTTGACCTTGATTTCATATATATTATTTAATTATTCTCAAAAACTCATCAGTCTATTCTATATAAAAAAAAAAACATAATTAATTAATGCATGTAAAAGTACATCACGTATGAATTATATATGATATTATCAATTTAAAACCCAGCCCAAGACACATGTTATTATGGCCATATATATGCATTGTTAACTGAAAATGCATGATTTATTAGTTCAAGCCTCTAAATTTTAGCAATTAGTTGCTATAATTTGGGATCTATTTTTACATTTTGCCTCAACGTCTTAAAATCTCAGATACGACATTGTATATATGGTATTATCAGTTTGAAGCTCTGCCCAAGGCACATGTTATTATCATCGTACATATGCATAACTGAAACTGCATGATTTGTGTATGTATGTATGAAACATTCGCATATTTAGAACAAGTCAAATCATTAATTAATTATTTATATATGAGCAATTAATTTGAGGAGGAGAAGGAATGCAAGTCATCTCGTTTTTTATTATCGATGTGTCATAATTAGTAGTTCATAAAAATTAAGGTCACATGCACGCATGTGTGCATATATATACAAGTCCTTCGTGCAGAGGTAAAATCTGGTGCATATATATATATATATATTTCTTAATTTGCCACAACATATTTATAAAAAATAAAAAGGAATTAAAGATTCAAAGTTGCATCTACTTTGTGCTGTGCTGTGACTTACAAAAAATACTTCACAACCTTATTAATTATATAAATATTTAAATTCACAACATCGATTTCTTTTTTGTTAAACATAAACATTGAAGTGAAATTCAAGAAACTGACTCGTCAAAAAAAATCTCCACTTTCAATTGGGCTTAAAAGGGGAATTATATTAATATATGGCCAAGAAAAGTTTACAAATTGGCTAAGAGGCTTGTTCTTGCGATTATTTAATAAAATAAAGCAAATATATATATATATATATATTTATTAACTTAAATTTCAATTTTGCCTCCAAATACATTAATGCCCTAATTCTTCCCCTACAATTCCTTCCGCGTAGAAACAACTCTTCACACATACGACTCCTCGTTGAGGAGGCAGCGTATCATCTTAGCTTGAAGCATTGGCTTTCTCCATTTTTACACTTAAATGACATGTCAAGCTTCTTTCTCGATGCAGTCATCAATGAAGACCCAGTCCAAAATTAATCTGACCACATCAGAATAATATTTTAATACTTCATATATTTAAAATTCTACTTGATTTAGGATTCTACTTCATTTATAATTCTATTTCATGCTTGATTAGAATTTTATTTTTATTAGTATTCTAGTTAATTTTTTCTTAAAATTTATTTCTATTAGGATTTTAGTTGAGTTTTGTTTACAAATATTAGATAGATTTGAATTTGCCAAACAGTATAAATATGTCTAAGATTTAAAATTTATAATTAAGTTTTCTCAATACAAATTTTTGCAACCTATTTGAGTTTTCTTAGCAAAACAATTTTATTTTTGTTTCTTTTTGAAAGCCAAGCTTCGGCCATTAAAGTTTATTTTTTCAAGGATTTATTTTGGTGTATTTTCTTCACACACGCACTACACACTGCATCACTTCTCATGATAAGAATTCAACGGTAACTTTTCTTTCTTCACACGATGATTGCTTCATTGTTTTTTTTTTCCGTCATTGTGAAGTTATTTTTTGCCTTCTTCCAGTGCACAAAGGCAGTGCATTTTAATTTCTCCATCCTTAAGCAATGGTATTTTTCATCATGTTAAGATTATGAGCTCTTTGAAACTCAATTCAATACTCTAGTTTACCAATCTTTCTCCACTCCTCACTCAAAAATCAACCCACAACAGATTATATAAAACTGGAAATGAAAAATAGAAATGAAATTAAAGTAAAAGAGCAATCAAACTAAACAGTAGGCGTTGATTTATCTTGGTTCAGATTGCAATATGCAATCCTACATCCAGCCTTGATCTTGAGAACCAATTCCACTAGAAATTGCTTGAACAAGATTACAAGAACTTTCTTTTCTCTCTCACACAAGTTCACTACCCTTATACAAAAGAATACAAAGACAAACTTTTCTTCTAACCTTTTCTCTCTCTCAGCAATCTCACTTGCATTTAGAGAAAACAGTTTGAATGAGTGAATGATGTTCTATGCGAGTGCCTATATTCAATGTCTAAAATAACTCTCATAATATAACCACTAAGTTAACTAATCTAACTTAGAAAAAAATCTAGTCGCACCTTATCTTCATTCTAATAGGTTTTATTCTTCATCTTCTAGAAATAATTCTCCATGCAAAAACCTAACAAATCTCCACCATTTTTGCACGCGTATCTTCTAGAATTTGGCTCCATCAATTTGCTCTCTTCTTGGACCTACAAAACAACTAATCATTCACAAATATAAATGTGTAAGAGCCTCAAACAATGATGTAATTTTGACATTGGTACTGCTTTTGAAAACATATCAACAACATTATCTTCTCTTGCTACCTTTATCAAATCTATTTCCTTCCTATCAAGGACTTCTCTGATAAAGTGATACCTAATATCAATGTGCTTAGTTCTTTCATGGTGTGCTTGATTTTTAGCCAAGTGAATAGTACTTTGGCTATCACAATTTAAGATTGCCTTAACCTTTCTACCTAGGAATTCACTTACTAAACCTCTCAACCATAGGCTCTCCTTCATAGCTTTTGTAACCGCTATGTACTCAGCCTTAGTGGTTGGGAGTGCCACTACCAATTGCAAATTTGTTTTCTAGCTTATGGTAGCATTCCATAACTTAAATACATAACCGATAGATGACCTCCTTCTATCTAAGTCTGTTACATAGTCAACATCAATGAATCCTAGTATATTAGGCTCATCTTCTTCACAAACTCTACCATAAACTAAAGCCACTACAACAAAACAATCATTTTGCTACGAAATTTTTTTTCTACATAGAAAATTTCGTGGCAAAATGTTAAATTGTAGGAGTTAACATTTTGCTATGAAACTATTAAATTGTAGGAGTTAAATTTTTTTTCACTAAATATAGCTTTTAGATACGAAAATTTTAACTACGGTATGAATTTCGTAGCTAAAAATTAACATTTTGCTACGTAATTATTAAATTGAAGACAATTTAAATGAGCTAATTTTTTTACCACCAAATATTATTTTTCAAAACCAATGTTTTATCTACGATCCTAAATTACGTAGCTAAAAAATAAGATTTTGCTACAAAATTATTAAATTGTAGTTAAATGATAAGTTTAATTTTTTGAAATTAAAAATAATAAAAATTAAAAAATATAAAAAAATGAGCGGGGAACATTTGGTGGGAAAAAAATTCACTGAAATAAAAACATAAGTTTAATTTCCACTAAAATAACATAAGTTTACTGAAATTTAAACGAGAGGGAAGGTTTAATTTTGTTTTCATTAAAATTTAAAAATTTTAATTTTCACTCAACATTTGGTGGCAACCTTCCCTCTCGTGCAAACCCTTCCTCTTGCACAAAACTGGGTTCCCTCTCGTGCAAAATAGAATCCAGAAGACCAAAGCAACCTAGTTTCGTTTCTCCATTCCCGTCAAATCCAAATCTCTAGAGCAACCCACATGGCGATTCCATATGCAAACCCACTCTAGAGCTTCAATCCCAGTAAAGAACAACCTTCATCCCTGCCAAATCCAAGCCTTCAATCCTAGCAAATATGTTTCTTCCCGAATACAAACCCATGACGCAACAATCTGGTAGTTCGAAGACCTCTAGTACGTCAATCTGTTGAACGAAGAACCAACCCTTCATCCCTACCAAATCCAAAACCTTATTGCTTTGGGTGTTATTCTGGTACATCAATATGTTTCTTTCCCTAAATTCGTTTTGCCCTTATTGCTTGGATTCATTGGTTATGTTTTAACTATACAAGCACACCATATGTTTGATAAAATGCCTAATAAGTGATACCACTCTTTATTGTTATTTGTTTGACTAAACTCTTGAACACTCTTATACAGAGTTTAGTTATTTGTATAACATACACTCTTATACACTTTATTGTTATTTGATACTCTTTTATTTGTTATTTGTGTAACATACAAGAGTTCAGTTTATTGTCATTTGTGTAACATACATTTTGTGTGTGTAACATACATACAAGCACACCACTCTTATATAGCTTGTATTACATTTTACCAGTGATTGATTTTTATATGTTATTTATTGGGAAATTTGAACACTTTATTGTTATTTGTTTAACTTAAGATGTTTGATTCTTAATTGCTACATAAAGAAAATTAACAAATTAATTAATTCTGTTGTTCTAGCTGTATATTATCGAAAGGCTAATGTACATGGAAACTAGGATGATTTAATCAACTTATCTTGTTAAGTTAGAATTGAGGATGAGTTTTGAGAGGGACATGAAAATAGGAGGAATAACAAAGGTTAGAGGGAAATCTTGTTATCCATTTTATTGATTACTATAGCTTGGTTACTATAACAAATTTTAGTTTTCTCTATGTTGTGTTTGATAACAGTGATTTGATCACTCTTGTACACTCTGTTTATTTTTTTGATTGTATAGCATAGTGCTCCACCTAGTTCCATTGCCCTTACAAAATAAAAGACTCTAGAATAACTAAAAAATTGCATTTTAGCATAAAAGGAAAATTCAAATGGCGAAAAAAAATAATTTGTAGCAGCGAAGCTATGTATTAATCTGTCTCATTGAGCTACCCCAAAAGCATATATTATGGGCTAAAATCAGAGTCCGTAAGCGAATTCTATGCACGTTTATTCGAAGATGCACAATCAAACTTTTTCAAATACGCTAACGTTGTTTCAACTTCATTCGTAGCTCGACCCTTATCACATTGTTAATAAAGCATGTGTGAAAATAATTATAAATTATATATTGATTGCATAAATACTTTATGTTTGATGACATAGGATCTAAAAATTGGAATGGCATAAATAGGCTAAAATTTATTGAAACAATAAAACCCATATGTATTAATTTATTTACACCAGTTAACATAAAAAATACCATTAGATTTATCTAGCACAACAAAAGGTTCTAAATAAGTGGAAAACCATAATGTATGTTTGATGATATTGTTTTATTCTTAATTTTTCTTTTATTTTTTATGTGATTCAGAAGTGTCCGAAGTCATGGATAAAAGCTGGATGTCTGCCGGAAAATGGTCTGAGGTCTATGTGCATGGAGTTCAGTCTTTCATGAAATTTGTTAGAGATAATATGGGTCAAGATTGTGAAATCCGATGTCCTTGTGAAAATTGTTTAAACTTAGACAAAAGAAACCAAAAAGAAGTACTTAGACATCTCCTAGAGCGAGGTATAGACATAGATTATATTCGATGGATCTATCATGGGGAACACTCTGAGTATAAAATTCCTAATAGTGTTCATGATGATGATAGGGATATAGAAGAAAATGATGAAATAACATATGGGGAAGATGATGGAGTGGAAGATATGCTCGCCGACTTAGGAAATTTTATGAAAAACAATCTTAGAAGTGATGTTGATGGTAATTTTATTAATGGAGGCCTTGAAAACTTTGACCAATTATTAAATGAATCTCAGCAAGAATTATATCCAGGTTGCTTTAAAGCATCAAAACTCTCTTTCATCATTATGATTCTCTATTTGAAGGTATTCAATAAATGGAGCAAGAAATCAGTAGACATGTTGTTAGCATATTTCCTGACGGTGAGGTGCTTCCAAATTCTGAATATGAAGCAAAAAAAGGCTTACAAGACTTAGGATTAGGATATGTTCATGTAAGTATGATTGTGCACTATTTTGGAAAGAGTTTGAAAATCGACAAGAATGCCTAGTTTGTGGTACCTCTAGATGGAAACTTAATGATGCTAAAGGAAAAAAGATATCACATAAGATACTGCGATACTTTCCATTGAAACCAAGGCTCCAACGATTATTTATGTCAAGCAAGACAGCTATAGATATGAGGTGGCATAAGAATAATTGGATTGATGATAAGAATTTGTTGAGACATCCGTCTGACTCAAAAGCTTGGAAAGAATTGGATAAGGAGTATCCATGGTTTGCTGAGGATCCTCGCAATGTTAGGTTAGGCCTAGCAACTGATGGTTTCAATCATTTTGGTAATATGAGCAACTCTTATAACATGTGGCCAGTAATCCTTATTCCATATAACTTACCTCCTTGGAAATGCATGAAGGAATCAATTTTTTATGATGTCCTTACTTATTCCTGGACCTCACGCCCCTGGAAAGGACATTAATGTCTACATGCAACCATTGATAGATGAATTAAAAGAGTTGTGGGCCAATGGTGTATTAACGTATGATGCTGCTTCTAAGAAAAATTTTCAAATGCATGTTGTTGTGTTGTGGACCATTAATGACTTCCCTGCATATGGGAATTTGTCCGGATGGAGCACCAAGGGTTAGTTAGCATGCCCTGTTTGTAACAAGCATACATATTCTAAAAAATTGAGAAGCAAAATATGTTATATGGGTCATCGTCGATACTTGCCACGTGACCATTGTTGGAGGAAAAGTAGGAAATTTGATGGCAAGGCAGAATATGGAATGGCACATAAGGATTTGTCTGGTGAAGATGTGCTACATCAGCTAGAATCAATCAATGTCACACTAGAAAAGCATCCAAATAATAAAAAAAGGAAGCATAATCCTGAAGAATTGAATTGGATTAAAAGAAGTATTTTTTTCCAACTTCCTTACTGGAAAAATTTGAAGTTAAGGCATAATCTTGATGTGATGCATGTTGAAAAGAATATATTTGAAAATATTTTGGGGACTTTGTTTAACATTGAAGGGAAAACAAAAGATACACTGAAGGCAAGACAAGATTTGGAGGACATGAAAATTAGGAAAGAAGTACACCTGACGAAGAGAGATGATGGATCATATATAGTACCACCAGCTTGTTATACGCTGTCCAAGGAAGAAAAACAGAAATTTTGTGAATTTTTGAAGTCAGTTAAATTTCCAGACAGTTATGCTTCTAACATTTCTCGATGTGCTAATGTGAGTGATGGCAAGATATCAGGTTTGAAAAGTCACGATTGTCATGTTTTATTGCAACGTTTGCTACCTTATGGAATACGTGGATGTTTAAGCAAGGATGTGTCTAATGTATTGGTTGAACTAGGAGATTTCTTTAAAAGAATCTGTTGTAAGACATTGAAGATAGATGAACTAGAGACCAAGCAGCAAGAGATTACATTAATACTTTGCAAGCTTGAAATGATTTTTCCTCCGGCCTTTTTTGACATAATGGTACATTTGGCAATTCACCTCCCAAATGAAGCCATCCTTGGAGGACCAATTCAATATCGATGGATGTTCCCAATTGAAAGGTGATGTCATTTCCTTACAATTATTTGTTGAAAATCTTTTTTTTTTTGGGAAAAATCTATTTAAGAAAGAAAATATGCTCCCCATATATTTGTTATAATTTTTTACCCAATTATGTAGTAGTAACAATTTTTTTATTTCAACATTTATATATTTCTAGATTCTTGGGGACTCTAAAGAGTTATGTAAGAAATAGAGCATGTCCTGAAGGTTCTATTGCAGAAGCTTACATTGTGAATGAATGCTTGACATTTTTTTCAATGTGTTTGCAAGGAAATGAGACTCAATTTAATCAAGAAGAAAGAAATTATGATGTGGCTGAGAATGGTGGGTTGCCTATTTTCTCACAAAGATTTAGGCCAATTGAAGAAGAAATATATGGCGGTCTAACTGAGAAAGAGCTCAATTTAGCTTATTGGTATGTGTTGAACAATTGCGAGAAAGTAAAATCATATATCGAGTAAGTATACTATTGTATGTGTTTAATTTGGTTAATGTTATCTCTAAACTGACAAGTCTTGCAATTAGAATGCACAACAGGAAGCTTGAGCAAGAAAATGCAGTAAAACTTGATAAAAGCCAAAAAGAACATTTCCCTTCATGGTTTAGACAACAGGTAATTAATTAATTATTTTGTTATGACTACATTCATAAGAGTATTGAATATTTAAATATTTATTACTATTAAATATTTATTCTCTATTGCAGATAACACACTTATACAACATTAAAGCACATGAAGCAACTGAGGCATTATATTCATTGGAATATGGACGTCAAGTTGTTATGAAATATACTGGTTGTATAATAAATGGGGTTAGGTTTCACGTTCAGGAGCGTGATAGTCGTCTTAGAAGTCAAAATAGTGGGGTAGTTGTTGAAGGAAACCATGGAGATGATGTGCTTAGCTTCTATTGAGTTCTCAAAGATATCATTCAAATAGATTACATCAAAGAAAAGAATGTCATCCTCTTTAAGTGTGATTGGTTTGATGTTAATAATAAAAGGTCATGCATACAGAAAGATGGTAACATAACAAGCATCAATGTCACAAAAAAATGGTATCAACATGATCCTTTTGTGCTAGCATCTCAAGTGAACTAAGTTTTCTACATTAATGACATGAAGTTAGGGGAAAATTGGAAAATTGTGTAGCGATTTCGACACAGACATGTATATGACATACTTGAGAATGAAAACATAGATGCTGAAGAAGATAATGCCAATGATGAGGTGCGACAATATGGAGAATCATTAGGTGGTGTTGCAATTTCAATTGAAGATCATGGAATGACACCATTGCTTAGAGATGACATCAATCCAAGTGTAGTAGATGCTAGTGGTGTCCACAACTTGGGAGGCAACGTGCACATGGAGCAAGAAGCTGATGATTTCATTTTGGATGATGATGATGAAGATGACACAGCCAGCTATTGTAGTGACAATGAGGAGTTAGAGCCTATTGATGAATATAATGACCTTGAACTTTGATTTGTACTTTTAGTTTAATATTCTATATGAAATTTTCTTTTCTTCCAAATTTATGTAATGCATTTTTCAATAGTAATTTATTTTAGAGAATTACATAAATGTGTATTGAGAGCTTCAATACTTTTATTTATATTAAAGTTGAACTCTTTATTTACTTTAGTTTCTCATTAATTATTTTATTTTGTATGTTTTTGTCAGGTTTTCTACTCAAGATCAACTTCTCAAATTTTGTTATTAGTTGCAAGAGTAACAGGTGATTTCTTTCTATTGCTTGATAATTTCTACCAATTGGCTTTGGCAACCCAGAAATTGCAACTTACACAGGTTTAATTTCTGTTTAATCACCTTTTTATATGTAGATAGATGGATAGTTAACTTGATTAACTTGTAAACATACTCACCCTGTAAAAACCTTTGGAGTTTCTTTTTATATTAAAGGCTCTTTGGACTTTTATTGATTTAAAATATTGGCAGAATGTGTTAATTTGTTGAAGCGGAAAAATAGTATGAGCTTAATTACTAGTTGATAACTAAAGTAGAAAAAAGTTTTCAACCATGCATTTAGAATTCCTTCATTTAAAGATAAGTTGATAACTGAAGTTTCCTTCACATTTGGTTATTTTTTAATATGTTGGAAGGTCCTTTCCCAACCCTTATAAAGTGGATTGCAAAAGTTTAATTGTTTTGTTTTGCTGATTTTTAGTAGTAGTCATAAGTTGAATGTAGGAAGCCAAATTGATTTTTTACTTGTTATTTTATAAACATTTAGGATTTTGTTATAAATATTTTATGCTAAAGGTAATTCTTATGGTCTTATAAGTTTAGTTAATCATGGCATCTGCATTATGTCATGGTAAGTCCAAAAAGTCTACTTTTAGTGAAGTTACATCTTCAAGCCCTAAACCTCAAGGGATATCTAGATTGTCAAATTCGTCAAGGTCAACTGTGACATTTATCCCTCCACTAAGCCTAAATAGAGTCATTCCATCAGCAAAAGATACATCACATAAATCATCCAAATTTGTCCTTTCTCAGAGGTTGTCTAATCCAGTTCTTACTGGAGTTGGCCCCATTGGCAATCGAGTTGTCCCATCTTGTAATGGTAATCCAAATGAATCATCACAACTACCCCATACTACAAAGTCATCATCTCCATTCAATATTCCACTCAACATTGGAAAGCAAAAAGTGATTAAGAAATCTAGTGACATGCCTCAAGGGATACATATACCACCTCTTTCAAGGACTTCAACTGGGCCACCTCAACCTATTAATACCTCAAATGACTCATCTCCTCAAGAGCCATGTGGACCGTCCTTTACTTCAATGACAGATGGTCCTCAACCTGGTAGCACTCCACTGACTCCATCAGACAATACTGGTATTTCTAAAACATTAAGTTGTGGTTATGGTACTTATTTTGTGTTATATCTACTTAAATAGTGATGTCTATTGTAGGTTCCACTTCTAATGCAACTAGTACAGGCCGAGGTTCGACAAAAGGCAAAGGCTTAAGAAAGATCAACAAAATAATTAAGAAAAAAATGCCTATACATATTTTCATGGATAAAGGACGACCAGTTGATAGGATTGAATCTATAAAGTTATCAAGTGAGCTTGGTATTATAGCTCGAGACTTTTTTCCAATGCCAACAAAGTAGAAGGATCTTAAAAACAATCATGATCATTTGACTTCTGCATATGACCGGCTTGATGTAAGTAAACTTGTACTCAATTATTTTTTTATCCTTAACGATCACCATTTTGTTTTGTTTTTTTTTTTTAATTTTAATTTAGGTTATTTCAATTATGTGTGTAATAACTTAAATTATTTTACTTTTTTTTTTTCTAGATGAGGTTGGACATTATTGATGTAGGAGAAAAGGATGTAAGAAAAAAAGTGGAAGATATGTTGAAGAATCGAAGTAGGGATCAAAGATATCATCTTCACAAGCATTTTCAAAAATTTAAGACATTAGAAGAAGCAAAACAAAACAAACCCGCTAGGCTTAGCCAAGAGAATTTGGATGATCTTTGTGCATATTGGTCAAGCCCCAAGGTTCAGGTGTGTATCACTTACATTTTGGTATTTCTTATGATTTTGTTCTTGTACAGGAAAGATGTGCGAAGAATAAGGAGAATAGGAAAAAAAGAATTACATCTCACAACCAAGGTTCACAAGCCTTTGTCACTCTTCGAAATGAAATTGTAAGAATTAATTTTATTATTCAATATATATCCTTTGTACAACAAACTTTTTCTTATTGATATAAAAAAATGTAGAGTTTGAAAAAGCTTGATGGTGAGGAATGTGATTGAATAACATTTTATAAACGCACTTACTATAGTGAAGGGAAAGGATGGACGAGTCCAGCAGTAGAAGCAAATTATGTAAGTTACTTATTTGGATAACAATTTTACATTCTAATTTCAATAATTGATACATAAGTTTTGAGGTTTCAACATTCTCATTCTTATACTTTTGCAAAATGAAATGCAAGAACTTCTTACTCAATCAATTGCTGATGGTACTTCATTAAATCCATCTGAAATTTGTGACATGGTCCTTGGCACAAAGTCAGGATACATTAAGGGACTTGGATACGGACCAAAACCGACAAGAATAAACAACTCAAATACACAAAAAATGTTGGAATTTGAAGAGGCCCTTAGACAATCTGAAGTAGAACGGGACCAATTGAAGGAACAATTGAACACTACTATAGCAAAGTTAGAGCAACATGATCTCATTTTTAAGAGGTTACTTGGATCTGATTTTGACTCTACTGAATAATTTCTCATGGTAAGTGATTTGAATGCTATCTTATTCCTTTTCGATCCTCTTCTTAAAATTAATTCTTCAATTGTGTATTGTATATGTTGGAATTAGTGGTGTTGTGAATATTGGTGGTTGAGATAAATAATGTAAAATAACAGGAGCACAAAAGATTGTTTAATCTTGAAATCTTGGTTGAGATAAATAATGTAAAGTGATTTGATGGTGTATTGTATTCATTTATTTACCCATTCTTTTAATTGTTTAATCCTAAAATTTTGAATAAATTAGTTTTGGTTTGGTTGGACCAAATCTTCCATTTGTACTGAGTTATTTACTTAGTTGGTTAATAATATTTCTATTGTTGTGGAGTTGGGGATTGAAACTTGAATTATTTGGTGGTAGTTGAGATGTTGGATGAGTGTGATTAGGTGTATTTAGTTGTGTTATGGATGCGGTGTCCCTCTATAGGTTGGCTAAGTCCAATTTATAGGAGAGACTATGTTGAAATTTTTGTAGAACTTTAGGTAATAAAAAAGAGATCTAGGTCTAGGACTTCTAAACTTAGGGTGTTATTCTTTTTTGGAATTTCTAAACACAGATTGTGTTTTTGCTTTCTTCTTCTTTTTTGTTTTATCTCCCTTTTTAGGCTACTTAACCATACTGAACTTGAAAATCTTCATAGCCTAAACTGTTGGTTCAAGTAATAACATAGATGAAGTTATTTTTGGCTTTTATTTCTGATCTACAACTCTAAAATATCCTGAACTAAAATTTTTCAAGTTTCTTGCTTTGGGATCTTAATTCTATTAGAATTACTAGAGTAATCCTCTCAGAATGTATGCACGGCCCTTTCTTTTTCCATCAAAGAGTTGAGTTCAAAAAGCATTTTATTTATTTCTTCCTTTGATTTGTGTTGACTTTTGTTTTTTAGGTTCTTGCCGTGAGTATAGAAAGAAAGCATAAGCAGCAAAAGAAGAAAACAAGAAAGAAGATGCTTCGAGATAAATTTTCATAATTTCAAATTTTTAACTATTTTCATTTTTTAATTTAATGTTGCTATCAATATTACATGTATTGGTTTTATGTACTAGCCACATTCAAAACAGTTGAAGATTGTGGTTGACATTAATTTTATTTTATGTGATTAATTGAAAGATTTTGAAGTTATGTATTGTGTTTTAAATTTCATCTAAATTGTAAGGGTTGGTATAGGTTTAGAGAAAAATATTATTCCCAAAAAATGGGATTTTATTTTTTATTTTTGGCTACGAAATTAAATTTAGTGATATCGTAGTAGTTTGTTAGTTCTATATAGAATTAACTATGAAAATTTAACTTTTGATTACAAAAATATTAGTAGAGAAAATTAATTTGCTACGAAAATTGGTATGTGAATATCAATTTGCTACGAAAATTGGTATGTGAAAATTAATTTGCTACGAAAATTTATTACGAAAATTGGTATATGAAAATCAATTTGCTATGAAAATTGGTACGATTAGCTACGATTTATTGTAGTTAAAAATAAATGTTTTCTCTACAATTTGACATTCGTAGTAAAAGCTATGTTATTTGCTACGAAAATTAACATCATCAACTACGAAAATCAGCATCATCACTTACGAAAATCGATATAATTAGCTACGATATATGTCGTAGTATAAAATCAATGCTTTCTCTACGTTTATCGGACTGTCGCGAAAAGTGTATATTCTCTACGAAAACTTAAATCGTAGCTAAATACTTTTAGCTACAAACCTTTGGCTACGATTCACGCTACGAATAAAATTCGTAGCTAATTGGTTTTTGCTACAAAAATTGGATTTTTAACTACGAAAAATTTTGTAGAGAAAATCAAAATTTGTTGTAGTAATCGTTTAAGGTACCTAAATATCCATTTTACTGTAGCCCAATGTTCCTTATCCGGATTAGCCATAAACCTGCTAGCAACACTCATAGCATGGGCTAAGTCCGACCTAATATACACCATACAATACATGAGGCTACCTACTACACTAGAGTAGGGTATCTTTCTCATTTCTTTTATGCTCTCTTTATCATTAGGTGATTGGTTGTGGGATAGCTTAAAGTGTTGTGCAAAAGGAACATTTACCTCCTTTGCATCATGCATTTGAAATCTCTTAATCAATTTCTCTAGGTATGCTTTTTGAGATAACTTGATTAACCTCTTTTGTCTATTTCTTTCTATTTCAATCCCTAAAATCTTACTTCCCCTAGCTCCTTCATCTCAAAAGTTGAATTTAATTGCAGCTTTAACCTATGAATTTTCATATCTGATTGGCTAGCAATCAACATCTCATCCACATAAAGAAGGAGATAGATAACGATTTTAAATGAAATATGCTTAAAATAGACACAACAATCAAAGGCACTTCTCTTGAAGCCTTGGTTGATCGTGAATGTATCCAATTTCTGATACCATTGTCGAAGAGATTGCTTAAGTCCATATAAGGACTTCTTTAGCAAGCATACTTGCTCCTTCTTACCCCTAACCTTAAATCCCTTAGGTTGGTCCATTAGAATGTCCTCTTCTAATTCATCATGAAGAAATGCGGTGGTCACATCCATTTGCTCTAGATTTAAGTCCAAATGGGCTTTCATTGCAAGTAAGATTGTAATAGAGGTATGTCTCACTACCAGTGAGAAAATCTCATTAAAATCTACCCCAGCCATTTAGGTGAATCCTCTTGCTACTAACCTAACTTTATACCTAGGTTTTTTATTCATTACCTGCCTCTTCTTTAATCTTAAAGAGCCACTTATAGCCTACCACCCTTTTACCTAAGGGTTTATCAACCAAAACCCAAGTTTTATTCTTATTAAGGGAATCCATTTCCGATCTCATTGCATCCAACCATAACTTGGAATTCTTTGATCTCATGGCCTCTTCATATGTACGAGGTTCATCACCAGCTGTCTCTTCTACACATAATAGTGCATATGAGACTAAATCAGAGTATCCATACCTAATAAGAGGTCTAACCTCCCTTCTTTGCCTATCTCTTGCCACATTGTACCTACCTATACTAGGGGAACTATTTGAACATGAAGATCCAACACTTTTAGAAAGCTAGAATCTCTCAGAATATGAGGGATCATCACTGCCACTTTGCTGGAAACTCTCTAAGGTGGGGGAATCAGGATCAACATCATGTTGGTCCATTTGCAAAGGATAATCAGCATTGTCAGTATGCTGATTTGTTGCCAATTCCATGGGATTATTCATGGCAGCATCTTGAACTTGTTGTTCCAACTCAACAGCCTTCCATTTCACTATCATATCCTTTTGAATACCTACCTTATCATCCTTTAAGAAAGTATCTTCACTGAAAGTCACATCCCTACTAACCAAAGTCCTTGGCAATACTTCTTCTAGGGCCCATAACTTATTTCTCTTTACCTCATTAGGATAACCTATGAAGAGACACCTCTTGGCTCTAGGCTCCAATTTCCCTTACTTAACATGTGTATAAGCAATGCAACCAAATACCCTTAGATGCTCTAAGCTTGGATTATGGCCATGCCACATTTCATAGGGTGTTTTAAACTCTATTACAGCTGAAGGAGACTTATTAATTACATAGGCAGCTGTTGTAACAGCTTCTCCCCAAAATGATTTGGACAACCTAGGATGGATTAACATGCATCTCACCATTTCTAAAAGGGTCTTATTCATTCTCTTAGCTAGGCCATTTTGCTTAGGGTTTTCGGGAACTGTTAGATGCCTAAGGATGCCACTTTCTTTACACATTTGAGCAAATTCTTTGTTACAAAATTCAAGACCATTATCTGTTCAAATAATCTTGATTCTCATACCTTTCTAATTCTTTGTGAAGGTTTTTCATGTTTTGAAAGCTTTAAAAGTTGCACCTTTTGATTTAATTACATATACCCAAACCATCCTAGAGAAATCATCTATGATAGATAAAAAAGACCTTACCCCACCATGTGTTAAAGATTGACTAGGGCCCTATAAATCAGAATGAATGTATTCTAAAGGGGCTTTAGATATGTGGTTTGCTTTCTTAGGGAATTTTACCTTGGAAGACTTGCCAAAAATACATGTTTCAAATTGGTCCAAATCTGTTAAATTTTCAGCCCCTAGGATACCCTATTTGGACAGTTCTCTAAGTCCTTGCTCACTAATGTGAGCCATCCCTTTGATACCCTTAAACCTCCACCATGCCCTTTATAGGAATGACCACTTTTATCCAATTCTCCTAGGGATATTTGTAATACCTAGGAATCTTTTAAGGGTATAAATGGTATATGATGAAGGGTATAACTGGAATTATCAAAAGAAAGAGGCTATAGGGAGCACTATCGTAGTCTTAAGTGACCGAAATGACTAGAGGGAGTACCCTAGACCCTAGATAGCTAAAGAAAATATAATGGTATTGACGAGTAATTTGAGTTATGATTTTAGGCATCAAAAGAAGTGGGATCGAGAACAGTTTTCGGTACAACTATCGACCGGACTGAGAAAATCGAATCGACGTAGGGAACATCCAAAAATTCAATGAAGTGTATTGAGGACTTAGATTTTGTATATGAAACAACCCTTAAGCAATTTCAGGTTGAAACTAATGGATTTAAGGTCAAATCGACCAGTCGGGCCTAAGTTCAATTTTCTAAATTTACTCAAGGGAGGTCAAGAAGATAGTTTTTCAGAAATTTCGAGAGTTAAACGAAGAGTGCAAAGCTTGTGAGCCTTAGTGATATTGTTGGATAGTTCAGGGGTGCTTTGGAAAGGGCTAAAATGGCATTTGAAGAAACTGGGGGGTTGAAGTGCAATTATGGAAAGTTGGTGGTGTGAATGTAAGGAAGAAATACGGCCGTCGCCTTCCACCCCACGTGGCCTCCGATTCCGGCGATGGGACGGCCAAGGGTGACCTGGGGGAGGTAGTATACGGCTGTGGGAAGCTTAGAGGCCAAGCCTTGACCGATGATTGGCCGAGATGTGGTCAATTTTTGGCTATAAAAGGGGGCCAAAAACTTCAAGATTTTGGCATCAAATTCATCGAGTTTGAGGACGAATCGAAGGCAAGGGATAGAGGGCTTTTGCTCCTTGGTGTGTGGCCATCGTTTCTGAAGCATTTGGGAAACAAATGAGTGTGTTTGATGGTCGTTTGAAGCTCGGCTGGAAAACCCTAGGTGGACCACCTACTGCCGCCTGCAACTGCCCGTTTGGGGCATATTTCGATGTCCTTTCGACCGGAAAAGGGTGCCATCATGATCGAATCTTCAAGGGCTTCAAAGGGGTACCATTTTTTTGGCCATTGGAGTTGTCGTCGTCGTCGACTGGAGAATTGGGGAAAAAAGTGGCGCGTGAGCTGCACGCGCCACACTCCACACGCAGCCACGCGCCAGGCGCGTAAGGGCGCATGAGAAGGGCACTTTTGGTATTTGTTCTTATAGTATTTTTCTTAAATTATTTTAGGAATTATTGTGTTGAAATATTTGGGAAAAAGGTTGAGAAAATAATTATTTTGGAATTATCGAGGTGAAAATTGGGAGAAAAATAGAAGAAATTATGGAAAAATTGAGAAAAATGGATTTTGATGCATCTTTAATAAATATGGCATTTAGGAAGTGTCGTGGCTCGAGGTTGAGAATAAATTTAAGTGTTTGTGATTTGGCAAGCAAATTGAGGTAGTGCACGAGGATCGGCGATCCGAATACATTCGAGGTGAGTGTTCGGCCCCAAAAATTGATTTACTGTGGGTGCTTCTACACTAAAAACTTGGTGTTTGTTATATCTAAATGTATTGAGATTTCATGCAAAATGGTTTTGTTGCATGCAAACAATAACTGGTGACGGTTGGTTTTATGAGGGAGGTTCATCCCTAAACGTTTTGTACTTGTGCATTACATTTTATAAAATGTTGTTTATATGATGCGTGGAATTGTGAAATGTGGCATTGTCTTGCATTTTGTGTGTTTGTATGGAATGTCAGCTTAAGATGTTGTTTGGATAGTGTAGCCATAATTCTCCAAGGGCGTGACGGAATAATAGAGATATCTTGTGTTGATGTGCATGTCGGGATAACTGCCTAGGTTTTTGTGCCAAGCTATTTGGTCAGGGAAGTTACACTAGGATGACTAGGTGGTCCATATTGTGTTGTTCATGTGGGATGTCAGCCTAGGATGTTGTTTGGATAGTGTAGCCATAATTCTCCAAGGGCGTGAAGGAATAATAGTGGTATCTTGTGCTGGTGAGTATGCCGGGATAGCCGCCTTGGTTTCTGTGCCAGGCCATTTGGTCAGGAAGTTACACTAGGATGACTAGGTGGTCCATGTAAAATTTTGGAGTTGGGATTGTGTGGTGATTCCTAGATGCTTAGAGTGGGAACGTAATCTCCAACGTAAATGTGGCAAGCCGGGTTCTTGCGTTGATGTGACCCTCTTGGGCCAGGAGTTGGTAACGATTGTTCCCGAGACGTTGGAGAGATGCGTTAACTTGCCCCTCTTAAGCTAGAATCGCGTTGTGTCAATGTGTCGGTATGGTGGCATAGCTTTTAGAGAGATTGCTCTTTTCCTGTGGTGGGGTTAAGCGCTTGGGATTCTCTTGGGATAGGGCTTACCGGGTGTATTGGTTTGTTTCATGTCTTGCATTCATTCATGAAAAATGTGTTTTGAACTCTCACTTAGATGATTCATCATCTAATATGGACTTTATTCTTGGAATATTCAAACGTTCCAGGTGAAGGCATCAGTGCGAAAGGGAAAGGGATCTCCAAGGAGTGATGGCGATTAGTGGATAGTTTACTTTATATCATTTTCAGTTACATAGTTACTTTTGATGACGTCATGTAAACGTTAGTTTGACTTTATATTATGAAAAAAATGGTTTCGATTATGACCTGTTAAGGTTTCAATCTAGTTTCCGCATTTGAGATAATGTACCTGTCTTAGTTTATTGATGGTTCATAATTGATATACTGAGAAGGTGTAATGGGATATTCAGGGAGCGATTTTGTGTTGAGTTTCTGTTGATTGGAAAAAAAATATCCTCGGAATCTTACGTTACCTAACGTATTGGGAGAGTGGGGTGTTACAATTGGTATCAGAGTGAAGGTTTGAAATTTAAGGGACTCTGATTAGAGCGAAGGTTATTTGAGGATTATAGATTTCATTGGAAATTTAGAAACTATCGATTTGAGGTCAATAGTTGAAATCCTTACGTGGAGAAATGGGATAACTAGTAGTTATCGGGGATGGTCGAGTTAGAATAATTTGATTTCGGTTGAGGATCCTAGGGATATTGAACTTAGGATGATTCGATAAGTGTTGTTGAGAATAGAGTCTAAGGATTCAGAAGATCGATTTTGATGATAGGGATCTCAAAATAAATGTTATGAGGATCGAGGTAGGGTTACCTCAAGGAAATGACTCATGGGAATGAGTCTAGTGTGTTAGTTCAAATGTTGATCTAGAGAATGAAATGGCCAGAATATAGGATTGAATCTCGTAAAGGCTATTGGAGACTAGAAATTTTGGTTACTCATGAATTAAGATTTAGATAGGGTACCTTTGATTGTTGTGGGACCCGAAAGAACGGTTAGCAAGATAGAGATTATCTTTAAGTGAGTTTAGCAATGATTAAGAAAGTGTTTTTTCTTTTTTAGATGGTGAAAACTCGGAGAGTCACGGATCTCAATGAACAAGATGAGATTGACAGTAGTAGCAGTCATCGCAGCTGTTTTGCGAATCATGTCACGAGTAATGGACGATAAGATGAGCGATCGGGTTCTAGTGAGAATAGACTTGACCGAATGGAAAGAATTTTAAAGGCATGCTGACACATGTAATGAGGAACGAGCCGCCAAGGCATGCCACTCATGTGTTGGATCAGGGGAAAAGTAGAAGACGACCCCTGCATAGCGGAGTTTTGGATGGAGCAAACTGAGAAGCTGCTACAACATTTGCAGTGCAATGACAAAGAGAAGGATAATTGTGCTACATTCATGCTAGAGGAAAAAACTGCACGATGGTGGCAATCAGCCCAGCGAGCTTTGCAGAGGACACCCAGGCAAGTGGAGTAAGATCTAAGGCCGAGGCAAGCTCAACCTGTGACTTGGGAAAGATTCAAGGAAACGTTTGAAGTAAAAAAATTTCCTCAGAGCTGGAGAGAAGAAAAGACTTGGGAGTTCATGAAGTTGAAGCAAACTGACGAGATGTTAGTGACTCAATGTAATACCCCAAAATTTAATGTAAAGGTTGGATGATGCAACAAAGTGTTTTAAATGAAAGTTTTGAATTTAAGTGTAAATGGAAAATGGTTTAGGACCTAAATGCAAATATCATAATTGGTAAGAAAGGATAACTTGTCTCCAATAATAGGAATATTTGCAATGATAAATGCTTATGCAACAAGTCTTGAGTTGGAAAGATGGGATTGGAGGATTATCCCTAAAAGTCCTAAAGCTTATGATAATAATAATTACTTTCACCCTTAAAGTCAAAAGTAATGAAACTTGGAAGGTTTACATTGGCTTGCAAAAGAAGAGAATGATAGAGCTTATCCTAAAGCCACGTGAGGGAATATTTGGAAGTTTAAGATTGGAAGAAAGGAGAAGCTTGAATAGGAAGATAAAAATATTCAAAGGAAGTAATGATTGATTCTTACCCCAAAAGTCTTAAATGGCATGAGTTGGAAGGCTATGAGTGGCTTGGAAGAGAAGAGAAAAGGGTCCTTGAGTGTTCTTATCATGAAAGCCACGTGAAGGGGAGGTTTGGTTGGAAGGAAGTAAAGGCTTGAAGGAGAAGATGAAATCAAAATCAAAGCTTGCAATGATTGATTTTTATCCTAAAGTCTAAGATTGGAAGACCAGGATTGGCTAGGAGTTTCTTGCAAGGAAAGAAGATGATAAGACTTATCTTGAGAGTGTATTTGGTGGCCTAGCATTGGAAGAAGTGGAGGCTTGCTTGAGAAAATTGCAAACATTTCAAAGTGTAATTATTACTTGGGTGGAAAATAAGTAACTTGGAGGCCAAGTGAAATCTTGAGGATTTGGGCATTTAAAGGCTATATAAAGGGAAGGAGTTAAGGCCACGAGAAGCTAAGGAGAAAGGAAAGAAAGTTAGTGCAAGAAAAAGTAAAGAAAAAGCAAAGAAGGAAGGAAATAGAGACCTGGCTGGAAAACCGCCAAAACAGAAAGGAAATTGAAAAGGTAAGCCAATTTTCTTTCCATAGGGTCGTAGAGCATGAAAAGAGGAGTCCGTAAATTCAAACGGAGAGCGAATCGGATAAAAAATAAGCAAGATATAGCTGTTTTAATTTTGGGTTGCAAAATAAAGAAGAGGGCAACGCGTGGCCACCCTTCCAGGGGCCCATGAGGGCGCATCCGACCTCCGTTTAGCTTGAAATTTTTATCGTTGTTCTCTTATTTTAATTACCTACAACCCTGTGTAAAAATATTTAAGGTTGGTTCACTAAAATTCGTTATTTCTGCAGAAATATCCCCTAGTGCTTGAAACCAGGCTGTAAACCGTGCTATTGAAGAGAAACGATCAAGGTGAGTGGTTCTTGTACATGCTTCCTCTTAATCATTCTTAGTTTCATTTGTGAGTGATTCTTATTCCTATTGATCACTCTTAGTTTCCACTTGTGGATGGTTTGATGCTTACATCTCATGTTTCCCTATTTTCGAGCATTTCTTTCCTATTTTGCTTGATCACGGAGTTTGTTGTTGTGGTTCGTTGATGCGATTAAATATGACTACTCTTGCTCGTAGCTTGTGGATTGCATATCATATTTTCCTTGGTTTGTGCACCGTGCCTACAGGTGGGGCCATGCCTACTTGATATTCCTTAGTTTGTACATACTTTGTCTTCAACATGTTGTTTGGTGATAGTTGCTATTGGTGGATCGGGAACTTATATATGATGGTTGGCCGCTTGTTGTGAACATCACGATGATCGGGGGGGGGGGGCAATCCCGTGCCTAGAGGTGAGGTTAAGGGATTGGACCACGATCACGTGCCTAAAGGTGGGGCTTAGCCTAGAGGTGAGGCTGTGAGGTTTAACACAAGTGCTGGAAGGGATGATGGTCACTCGGGGAGGTTTTATTTTGATATGGTCTTGAAAGGTTTATACTTATTTCTGCTTGTTTCCTGCTATATTGCATATTACTCTTGCATGCGCTGTTTCTTTCTTTCTTACCACTCACTTAGATATAATAATCTAACTCGGGTGTTTCATACCCCTAGAACATTCAACATTCCAGGTATGTTAAGCTTATCAGGTACTCCAGGTTCCAGAGCGAGTAAGGATTCAAAGGTGGTGCTTGGCTGATTTAGAGTTGGATTTATCTGGGTACCGTGTAATCCTAAAATTGTAATGTGAATAGCAGTTAAGATACTTAAGGATGTATGGTGTTTGTATGCGATTCTGTGATTGTACCGCAAAATTTATATATTTGTGAAGTTGCTATAACTTTATGATATGTGGGTGCGTGACGGACTTTTATTTAAACTTGTGGAAATCCTAGCTATTTTGCATACTCAGGTTCGATCCTTGCTTCCGTTGATAAAGGATTTCCAATAACGCCCAAGGTCTTAGCTCTTAGCTCGTGGACGATGGACACCTATAACAAGGAGTTGGATAGAGCCTTAGCCATGAAGACTAATCTACTACGTGTCGGATTGATTAGATAGGATGAAAAGAAGAAAGATTCGAAAGGTAGGGAACATAATGTAATACCTAGTATTACATGGTATTAAAAATAAATAAGTTTTGACTATTTTGGCAGGGCCTCGGGTGGTCCGGGAAGGCCAAAAGTCAAATTCAAGTAATTTATTAATGAAATTTGCCGAATTGGCGGCCGGGAGTGCCTCGGGACTTGGATGTCCAGGGAAAAGGACAAGAGATTAATGAGCATCTCGAGATGAGGATAGTGACGCTGGCAGTAGTCCGACCGGGAATAATTTTCGGAATAATTTTCGTATAAGCCCGAGTGGATGCCAATACCGAATAGTTATAGGGGACCTCTTGGAAGCTGAGGGGACCCTAGGGGTGGTTCGGTTTTCTGAGTAAGGCAACCCTTAAGTGTTTTCTGGTCGAATAAAGGTTCCGTGCAGGCGTAGGGATGAAATCGGCAATTTCGAGTAAAAGTCGATTATTAATTTTGGAAAAATTGAGATTTTAAGTGTCTTAATTAAAAATTAATTTAAGCATTGGGAGGACCCAAGTGCAATTATAAAGTCCCTAAGTGCAATTAATGAATTTTTGAGTGGAATTAATGAGTTGCAGGGGGGGCTAAATATGTAATATATAAGTATATATATATATAAAGAGGCGCGCGTGGGTGAGGAAGCTTCAAGGAAGCTTCCTAGCCTCTGTAAATTGAAATTGCCAGACCAGAGAGTGGGGAAGAGAGAGTTCGCGACCGAAGCAGAGAAGGAGGGAGAGAAGCTTGGGCCAAGAGTGATCGAGAGAGGTCGGAGATAGCTGGCGGCTGGGAGAAGAAGCCATTGTGATGGCTGAACAGCCATGACCGATGCACGAAGGAGGTAGCATCAGCCGCGGGAAAAAGCTGCGGTAATGGCCGCGGTTACATGAGCTCGGGAAGCAGAGGAGAAATGGAGAGAGATCGCGAGAGGCCGAGACCGAGAAGAAGAGCTTGCGAGAGGGCGATGGCCGAGCTCGGCGATGGAAAAAGCAGCTCCGAGCTGCTGTTGCAGTAGCTGTGAGAAACGAGGCAGATCGACCATGGCTAAGGTGAGGAAGCAGCACCCACAATCGAGATGGGGGTTGGCGACGTGCTCGCTGCGGAGGGCTGAGGCAGCAAGGCGGCCAGAACCTTCGTCGATCAGCAATGGCAGCAGCACGCAAGGGAGGTCGACGCCGGCAGCGAGCTCGCGGCGGTCTGGGGCGGTGCGATGCGGTCGGTGGTGGCGCCTTAGGCGATGGAGGCCGACAGGAAGGCGAGGCGGCCATCGGAGCAAGCGATGGGCGAGGCTGGCCGTGCGCAGGCGCAAGGAAGAAGAAGCCAAGTGTGCGTGGGAAATGGAGAAGGAAGAAGACAGTGAATAGTGAAGGAAATAAAGAAAAAAGAAAAAAAATAAAAAGAAAAAGAAAATGGAAAATGAGAAAAATCTGGAAAAATAAGGGAAAAATCCTGAAAAATTCCAGAAAATTGGGAAAAGGTCCTGGAAATTATATTGAGGCTCGTAGAGCATACCGGAAGCTCGAGAATGGAATTTCGGGCATGTGATGGTAGCTCGGGAAGCAACGTCGGCGTGGGCGATTAACCGATTTTCTCTTCTCGATTTAACCGAGGTAAGTAAATAAATTCTTTTTGGAATACTTACTTTTTGTGAGTCATCGAATTGTGTAATGTTGTTGGATTTAACCCTGTGTTGGGGTTATTTGAAATCTTGTTGATGGATGATTTGACGATGTACGGTGTAGTTGAGGGCATTGGTTAAATGCCGGATGTTAATGGAGTTGGGGTTTTGTGTGTTTTGCATCTAGGTTTGACCGAAGAGACGGTGATCCTAGAGGAACTAGAGGTTCGGGCTGGAATTCGGGCCGAGGCAGAGATGAGGCTTCGAGCCAGGTAAGGGACGGCCCCCTGTGGAGGTGGCCTTGCAAGTTGGTAAATATGCTTGATAATGTTTTTATGTTGCCCTGGCATGTAGTGGTTATATCTTGTGTGATGCATGAACTAGTGGACCTATGGCCATAAGGAGGACTAGTGGTGGGGGCTGATAGGTTGACGCCTCAAACCTTAGTGGGTTGTGAGGATGTGTGAGCCTAGCCTCATTTGCATGCATTTGGCATACATAAACATGATTACATTCATATTTACATGCATTGCACCCTTACTGAGTCTTTATGACTCATGAGGTTTTACCTCATGTGTAGATGATGCAAGTCCGGATGCAAGCAGGGATGGCGCCGGGAGGCTGTTGTGGCAACTAGCTGTGTTGCCTGAGTTATGTATTTTTAATATTGCTTGTATGTAGTCAGGGGGCGTGGTGTATGTATACCCTTGTGAGTAAATGTCTATGTCATTGAGCTTAAATGTATTTAATTATGTAATCATCATAGTGTGATAGATGATTGTGTGATTGCTCGTTGAATGTGGCATAGTCGGTAAAGCCAAGTTTCGGATCGAGTCAAGTTCATCAAGGTACGTTCTCATAAATCCCCAATACTCAGCGAAGTGTTTGTATGCTAGCTTGTGCTTGGGTCACCTCTGGCTTGCTATGGGGCGAGCTGAAGAGAGGTAAAGCTCACTCGGGTTTCGGGTCTCAGTCCGCTGTGTTTTCTCGTTTGAGTTGGGACCGATTCCTGAGTGGAGCGAAGGGAAGGACGAAGCCTAGTTCCCACCTAGGGCGTTTCTCTTGAAACATAGTCCAACCCTTCAGTTGTGGTTTGATAGATGAGTAATCTGGTCGATTATTTACCAGTGGCACCCGTAAGTGGGAGCGGGTCGTTACACATAAGTCAGATGGAAGGAACTCCAAAGATAGTGGGTCGTGTCCCCGATGCAACAAGATACACTAAGGGAGACAATGTTTCCAAAGACATGTCCGTTGTTTTACGTGCGATGAAGAAGGACACAAGGAAAAGGACTGCCCTAAGAATAAAGAGGCACCTCCGACTGGGAATCGAATGAGGATCACATGTTTTACGTGTTAACAACCTGGTCATTACTCAAGCGAATGTCCAAAGAGGCAGAAAGTGGAGGAATTGGGAAAAGCGAATGAGGCATAAAAACCTCGCCCTAGATGAGTTTTCTACCTGTCAAAAGATAAGAAGAGATCTACCTTACAATGGAGAAAGGTACGCCGAGTTAGCTCAGTTAAATGTTGATAATTTTTTATGATCATGGCATATGCATTAGCATCAGAGTGGGTTGGGAGAGTTAGGAGTCAAATAAAATGGGTTCTAAGGACACGATTGGAAATGATATTAAGCATTATGAATTATCTTGGGATATGTGTAAACCGCCTGTTTAGAGCTGCAACGGGATATTTTGGAAAATAAGAAACATGTTTGGTAAGCATGGATCGTGTTAAGATGTGAGCAAGGAATGATTGTCAAGGAATAGGAATGATATATTTAGGATATTACAGTTGGGAGTCATTAGCAATAGCTATGATTCAATTGTCACGAGTTAAATTTCAAGGACGAAATTTATTAAAGGGGGGAGAATGTAATACCTGGGCAAGATGTAACCAATGCATCCGCACTATCATAATCATACTCACATAGGGAGGATGAAATTTTAGAATTTGATTTTTCAATAAATTCTTTCTTTCTTTTAGGGCAGAATTTCTTAATATGACCCTCTTTATGGCAATGATAACATTTAAACTATTTCTTGTCATTCTTAGACTTGGATCTAAACTTCCCCCTTGGTTTAAACTCTTTCTTTTCAGTCCCACTTCTTGCAGTAAGGACATCTCCAGCAGTTTTTCCTTCTATTTTTTTGTTGTAACTCCTTAGAATTCAATGCTCCTATAACATCTTCTAAGGTTAGTGTATTCCTACCATGTTTAAGGATATCCACAAAAGTTTCATATGACTTAGGTAAAGAATGTAATAACACAAGGGCTTTATCTTCATCATCATAGTTCACATCTATATTTTCTAAGTCAAAACACAACTTATTAAACTCATCTATGTGCCTATGCAATTCCTGCCCTTCTTGCATCTTAAAGTAAAGAATTTTGCCTTCAAGAACAGCCTACTAGATAGGGATTTTTTCATATACAAACTCTCTAACCTAAGCCATAACTCTGCTGCAGTTTCCATTTTTGAAACTTCTTTAAGAACTTTGTCCCCTAAACTTAGAATTAGGGTGTTGTATGCCTTCTTGATGATTTCCTTCTTCTTTTCTTTAGGATAATCATTCGGCATTTTTGACTTTCCATCGAGAGCCTTTTCTAATCCTAAATTACCTAACAAAGCTCTCATTTTCATCCTCCAAAGTCCGAAATCATTAGACCCATCGAACTTTCCAATGTTATAATGGGCAGTAGAGGCTGCAGAAGCCATTTTAGGGAAGAATCCTATTAATTTCTAGGGTTCTTGGCAATTCTTGAAAGAGGTATTGGCTCTGATACCAATCTGTTAGGATTAAGAGCTCTTAGAAACTCAATTCAATACTCTAGTTTGCTAATCTTTCTCCACTCCTCACCCAAAAATCAACCCACAATAAGTTATATAAAACTCGAAATGAAAAATAGAAAAGAAATTAAAGTAAAAGAGCAATCAAACCAAACAGTAGGCATTGATTTATCCTGGTTCATATTGCAATATGCAATCCTACATCCAGCCTTGATCCCGAGAGCCAATTCCACTAGAAACCGCTTGAACAAGATTACAAGAACTCTCTTTTCTCTCTCACACAAGAGAATACAAAGACAAAATTTCCCTCTAAGTCTTTCTCTCTCTCAGCAATCTCACTTGCATTCAGAGAAAATAGTTTGAATGAGTGAATGATGTTCTATGCGATTGCCTAACCCTTGCCTCCTATTTATAGAACATAGGGGGCGTTAATTACAATAGGTTATTTTATATACTCAATGTCTAAAATAACCCTCATAATATAACCACTAAGTTAACTAATCTAACTTGGAAAAAAATATAGTCGCACTTCATCTTCATTCTAACAGGTTCTATTCTTAATCTTCTAGAAATAATTCTCCATGCAAAAACCTAACACACCATTTTTACACCATTGAAGTGTTTAATTAATTTCCAGGTATTTTTCTCCTATTTCAGCTCCTAGCTACCATTTTTCTGTCTGTTTATTTTGTTGAAGAAATTTTTTGGAAATGACAACTGCAAGACTTGCTTTGAAACTGGTATCTTAATTTTGTTAGTGTAGAAGCCATTTGTTTCATTAAATACTTCTGAAATTCTATTTAACTTCCAAATATTTAACTTCTAAATATTTAACTTCTATGTCTTAACTTAGTCACTATCAAAAATAGGAAAATAATCAAACCGTTTGAAATTAATTTATACATGAACAAAATATAATATATATTACTTTTTAGAACTAGCATATAGTATCACAAAACTTAATAGAGTATTTGGGTTTTAATTCATTGTATTTTACTTTAGAGCTTGGTATATTAGCATTTTAACTATTGTTAGTTTGTATTTTTTTTAGTTTGTATTTTGTTTTTTGTTATTTTGTTGTCATTGAACAATGGTATTTTTGTAATATTGATATATTAGTTTTAGGGCTACTATTTAAAGGCTGAGATCCAATTAATGGAAAGATTAATGAGGCGCTATTATATTTTGTCTCTCTCTCATTTGCTTTGTTATGGTATTAGAGCGTTTCTAAACCCTAGGCTCGTGATTCCGTTTCTGGCTGTCAATCACGATTCCTTCTTTGTTGATCTCCGACGATCTCCGCTAAGCCTTAGGTACGTTTCCTCTTTTCGATTGAATCTCCATTGTTCAGTTTTGTGTATCTCCGTTGTTCGGAGTTTCTTCTTTTCTTTGACAGCAATCTCTTTTTATCGAAGATCTACAAATCAATCTCTCTCCGTGGCAATCTCCTACTATTGATTTCTCTTTTTCTTCCTCGATCATCCATACTTGTTCTATGGCGAATATGTTTCTAGAAATATCTTCTTCATCAATGAGGAACTCTGCCATTAACATTGTCTTAAGCCCCTACTATTTGCATCACTTCGACAATCCTATACTATTGCTAATGTCGCAACCTTTGACGGGAGACAACTACTCCTCCTGGAGCCGTGCCATGGTCATCGCACTTTCGATAGGGAAAAAACTAGGGTTTGTAAATGGCTTGATTTCCTGGTCATCAGGTGATGATCCCTTCTCAATTCTTGGATCCGAAACAATAATATAGTGATTTCATGGATATTGAATTCTGCCTCTAAAGAAATCTTGACAAGTGTCATTTTTTCTAATTCTGCTTATGGCATATGGAATGAATTAAAAGAAAGATATCAACAAGCTAATGGTCCTCGAATCTTTCAACTTAGGAGAGAATTGATGAACTTACAACAAGGACAATTATCGATCAGTGCCTATTTTACCAAATCAAAGGTCATTTGGGATGAACTTAGCAACTATAGGCCAACTTGTTCTGTGGAAAATGTACATGTGGTGGTTTGAAGTCTTTAGCTGAATACTATCACACTAAGTATGTCATGTATTTCCTCATGGGTTTAAATGATACTTATTCTCAAGTTAGAGGACAATTATTGTTAATGGATCCTATCCTGCCTATCAATAAGGTTTTTGCCTTGATTACACAAGAGGAAAACCAAAGGAACATACATAATGCATTTGCTACTTCTAATCCTGTTACACTATTGGTTAAGAATGACACTGTTATGGGTATTTCTTGGATCACTTCTTATGGGTTGGACTCAACCCAGCAGGCCGGCCCAATCTCCTAAAGCCTAAAAGACCCAAGGCCGAGCTCGTCAGAACAAGGTTACATGTCGCTGAGACCCGAGCTCAGACCGCGAAACCAAGCGAGCTCCCAGCGATGCTTCTAGCTTGCTAGCCTAACTAAGTGAGCTCCTCGCGATGCTTCCAACTCGCTGGCCTAACCGTTCAGCTCGCATAACAACAAGGCCGTTGAATAAATGGAGGTGGGACCCACTTATTTTACCTGAGGCAAACCATATCCCTGGTAATACGAAATCCACTCTCGGTTTTATGGAATTGATAAGGACATCTTATCTCCACGATATTATCCTATTACTTTGGATTTTATGTAAATTGCAAACACCCCATACTATAAATAGGGGTCCAAAACCATTATAAAGAGGATGGACAATAATGATATACTGTTACTTTGCCAGAATAACCAGAGAATAGTCGTGAACTAGGCATCATTCTAGCCGAACCACATAAAAACTTCTTGTGTACGTCGTATTATTTGTTCCTCCTCTTTGCATTTGTGCTCATTATCTCATTATGGGGCTACGAATCATGGTCGGCCAACTTCGAACGTTAACATACACACATAGGCCTAATCAAGGTAAACATTAGAAAAGGGAGAGGTCTTTCTGTACTCATTATGGGTTTAGTGGACATACCATAGATAAGTGCTACAAACTTCATGGATATCCTCCTGAGTATAAGCCTAGACAAAAGGGAAATAATTCTGAAAAAATGGCTGTAAATAATCATACTAAAAATCCTGTTGTTAGTCAGGTGTTAGGATTTAGCTCTAGCCCTTCTCAGACTAAAAAAGTAGAAAGATTTATGAAGTCCCTAAGTCCACTGCAATATCAGAGTCTTTTGAGCATACTGAGCTCTCACCTCACAATTACCAAGCAGGAAAATGCTGAATCTACTCCTCCTGATGCCCCTTCTTCTTCTAGTCAGGCATCAGGTACCTGTCTTTCTATTAATATCAGTTCATTGATTAGTAATCCTAATCATTGGGTGTTGGACTCTAGAGCCACAAGTCATGTGTATTCTAATCATGCATCCTTTGTTGAGTTGAAGCTTATTCGGGATGCTTATGTTACTTTACCGAACCACACACAAATTTTAGTTCAGTATATGGGTCGTGTTAAGCTTACTTCACATATTGTGTTGGATAATGTCCTATATGTGCCTCATTTCAAGTTTAACCTCATTTTAGTGAGTGCATTAGTAAGGAAAAATTCCATGAGTCTCAATTTTACCTCTCATACCTGTACAATACAAGATACACACACTTTGAAGATGATTGGCAAGGATAAGTTGATTGATGGATTATATATCTTGGATGTCATTTCTGGTGTAGTAGATTTCGGGATTCTTGTAGCCATAGTAGCTCATGTTAGTAAGACTACTTGGCATAAGAGGCTAGGGAATTTTTCTTTCAAAAGATTGGATTTAATAGTCTCAACTTCAATTCAATAATAATGATCAGGATTTCTATTCTGTTTATCCCTTGGTTAAACAAAGTAGACTGTCTTTTATATCTCATAATCATCTATCACAAAATGCGTTTGATTTGATTCATTATGACACTTGGGGTCCCTATCATGTGCCTACCTATGTTGGATATAAGTATTTCTTGACTTTAGTTTATGACTGCACAAGATATACTTGGGTATTCCTTATGAGACATAAATCAGAAGCTAAGGACATTATCCCTAAGTTTTTTTCTTTGGTTGAGACTCAATTTAATAAGGTCATTAAAAGGTTTAGGTTAAGCAATGCCCCTGAACTTAAATTTGTCAATTATTTTACCTCTAAAGGAATTATACACCAGTTTTCATGTGTTGAGAGGCTTAAACAAAACTCAATGGTTGAAAGGAAACATCGACATCTCTTAAATGTGGCACGAGTATTTTTTTTCAATCTAGGGTTCCTATTCAGTTCTGGGGTGATTGCATTCTTACTTCCACTTTCTTGATAAATAGAACCCCTTCTCCTCTCTTGCATTCCAAAACACCTTATCAATTGTTATACCAGTCACTAGTTGATTATGCCTCTCTTCGAGTGTTTTGTAGTCTTTGTTTTGCCTTCACATTGCATTCTCATAGACCAAAATTTAATCCTAGGGCCATTGCTTGCATTTTTCTTGGTTATCCTCCAAATATTAAAGGCTACAAACTTTATGATCTTCACACCAAATCCATCTTCATTTCCCGGGATGTACAATTTCAAAGAGCACATTTTCTATTTTCATTCTGTCACTCTTCCTGATGAAGTGGTTGACCCCTTTCCTGATTTGGTGCTCCTAATTCTAGCTACTGACTTGCCTTCTTCTCATGCTCCACTTCCCGTTGTTTCTTCAAATTTTCATAAAATCGATCCTCTTTCCCCTGTTGCTAGTCCCACTTCTTTTCCCAATTCTGCTCTTGTCATTCTGGTTTGCAGGTATACTAGGGTGGTTAGACCTCCTACATACCTTTAGGATTTTCATTGCAGCCTTCTCTCTCACAAGACACCTCATTCAACTGACAGTCCTTACCCCTTGTCTCAATATCTTTATTATTCAAATTTTTCTCTTGCTCATAGCTTATTTCTCCTTCAAGTGTTAGCTAACTTTGAGCCTCAATTCTATCATCAAGTTGTTCACCATGACTATTGGAAAGATGCCATGAAAGCTGAGTTAAATGCTATGCATGTCAACCACACTTGGACAATCACTTCTTTGCCTCCTCACAAGCATGTCATTGGGTGTAAATGGATATATAAAATAAAATACAAGTCTAATGGGTCCCTAAAGAGACACAAGGCTCGCTTGGTTGCAAAAGCATATACCCAACAAGAAGGCTTGGAAATTTTGGACACTTTTTCTCCTGTAGCGAAGTTGGTCACTGTGAAAATTATGTTGGCTCTTGCTACTATAAATAAGTGGTCTCTTTTACAATTAGATGTGAACAATGCTTTTCTTAATGGGGATCTTTTTGAAGAAGTGTATATAGACTTGCCTCTTGGATATAGACCTTTAGTCCCAGTTGGTTCAAAAAGGGAGAAATTAGTTTGCTGGTTACATAAATCAATTTATGGTTTAAAACAAGCTTCAAGGCTGTGGTTTTCAAAATTTTCCAATGCCCTCTTTCAATTTGGTTTTGTATAGTCTAAATCTGACTATTCATTGTTTGCTAAAGGCACGGGTTCTTCTTTTATGGCTTTTTAGTGTATGTGGATGATATCATCCTTACAGGCCCTAATCTTATAGCTTTAAATGATCTTAAGTTGTTTATCCACAGCCAGTTCAAACTTAAGGATCTTGAAAAATTGAGATATTTTCTTGGCTTAAAGATTGCTCAATTTGAAAATTGTATATTCTTTTCTCAGCGACATTATACGTTGCAATTATTGGAAGATTCTGGTCTCATGGTTAGTAAGTTTGTTTCTCTCCTTATAATTCCCAATCTGAAACTTAGTGCTTCTGATGGTGATTTGCTTGAGGATCCTTCCCTTTATCTTAGATTGATAGGCAGGTTGCTCTATCTTACTATTTCCAGGCTGGATATTACTTTTGCAGTTCACAAACTTAGTTAGTTTGTGTCCCGTCCTTGGAAATCCTATAATACTCGAGAATTTCTAAAGGACTCAAGAGTAAATTATCTTGGGGCAAAAATGGAATTTATAGGTAAATTGGGGTTATAGGGTAATTTCTTACCGTTATGAAAGACCAAATTGACTGTAGGGAGTGCCTTGGAGTCGAGATCTCTAAGCAAAATGATATTGTATTGATGAAAATTTCAAGGAATGATTTTTAGCGTTGAAAGAAATCAGGTTAGAAACCGTTTTCGGTACAGCTATGGGTCAGGCTGAAAAATTAAATTATTGTAGGAGACTTCCGAAAAGTCAACGGCACCCTGAGGAGACTTCGATTTATTAATTAGAACAACCCTTAAGTGGTTTCGGGTTCAAACGAAAAGATTTACGGTCAAAATATACATTTGGGCCTAAGTGTAATTTCGTAATTTTGCCCAAGGAAGGTCGAAATGGCATCTTTTCAAAATTTTCGGGGATGAAATGGAAGGTATAGAAGTTGAGGGTCTACTCAGAACTCGTCAAGGTCAGCGGGAGGCTTTCGAGACAGAGAATGGTGAAGGGCCCGAGCTTAAGCCCTGCCGTGATGGCGTGTAGTGAGACAGCCAGATTGAGATCCCTAATTTGGATGGCCTCTTGGTTGAACCGGTGCATGAAAGTTCGAAAATGGCTCATTTTCTCCTTAATTCAAGTTGATGAGGCTAGTCGAGATTTTATGATGAGCTTGGTTAGTAGAGAAGTGGGTAATGAAGCATGTGGCGAGCTCAGAGAAGTCGTGGATGGAGCCTGGTTCCAGAGTGGAGAACCACAGCAAGGAGGACTTTTTTAATGTGCTAGGGAAAACTCGACACATGATCGGATCAGTTTCCCCATTTAACAACATCAGAGAGTTGAACATTGTTAAGTGCTCCTTAGATCAGTGGTTTCGTCATACAACTCCAATGTGTCAGGAAGGCGGAATCCTTCTGGTAGAGGGACAAAAATGATGAACTCCAAGAAGAGGTGACTTGGAGTGTACAAGGATGTCGACAGTGGGGAGCAGGAGTGTGAGTAGCCTGAAGTTGTTGGTAACGGCTGACTTTTGCATCGTCGTCAACCCGTTCATTGCCTTGGTCACGTTGCTGGTTAGGTGTTACCTCAGTAACTAGATCTTGAAGCTGTGGAATGCTTTGGAAGAGAGCCTTCATGATTGCTAAATTTTCTAGATGATGGTTGATGGTGGTATTCGGAATCTCTTGGTTTGGGGCTATGTTATTGTAACTTCTGGTTCTGACTATGGATAATTTGCAGATAAGACTAAGGATTCATCTTGTGAGGTAGGTAAATTTTGTCTGGCCCTACAGTAGGAGCCAAATGTTTCTTTCGACCCAACAGGGTTAGAAAGATTAGCTGCTACGGTAATGGAATGTCGTGATCATGCAGGAGTGGCTGGTACTTGTAAATACTCTGATGCTCAAGTTAGTAAGGGTTCAAAATAAGGGTTGGAAAGAACATACTTTGACCTATAATCAGCCTTGTAATACCCCGAGAGCCCAGAGAGGGGTAGTATATATCGAGAATAAGTAAAGAAGGAAACAACACCAGCTGGATATCTTTTGGGATGAATGTAGGTAAAGAACTCCCGGGTTAAGCGTGTTTGAGTTGGGGAAGCTCATGAATGGGTGACCCCCTGAAAAGTTCGCGTAGGTCCATCAGGGTAAATTGTTCTGGTCCTTCCTATCGCTCGATGTGGGATATTACATGTGGTATCAGAGCCGATCCTTGGTAAAGGCAGTTCGATTGAGGGAGGGGAGTGGCGCCGAGGCTTGAGGGCCTGTTCAAGGAGCGGCTTCTAGGATGGCAACCTCCAAAGGGGAAAGCTGAGACCAGTTGTAAGGTTGCATGACGAGAACGTCATGTGCTCAAATGGGGGAGAATGTAATACCCCAAGATCCTAGAGAATGGTAGTATATATCGAGAATAAGTAAGGAAAAAAATAACATCAACTAAATACCTTTTGAGCTAAATGTAAGCAAGGAACTCCAGGGTTAAGCGTACTTGAATTGGGGAAGCTCAAGGATGGGTGATCTCCTGGGAAATTCGTGTAGGCTCATCAGGGTAAGTTGTTCTGGTCCTTCCTATCGCTGAATGCAAGATGTTCCAAGGCTAGTTTATATAGAGGTGAGGGTGCTTTGCGTGTCGTCAATCATCATGGGAAGATAGGAAGCCGAGATACACAATGGTGATAAGAGTCATCTCTGAGGATCTCGGATTTGATGAAGATTAGGAGCTAATCGAGAATCAGTGTGCGAGTTGCTCAGAGTCGATAAAATCTGTTATTAGCGTAAGGATCTCGACTTGAATAGAAAGGTTATTAGGGCATCTTGGGCTAAGATCTACCCCGGGATCGAGCTCAGTGCTAGGCTTTGGGCCCTTAGTCCAAAGGATCAGTACGATCCAACAAACAAGCACAATATTGACAAGAAAAATAAATTATTTTCAACAAATATGATTATAGAATTCTAATAACAACAAACCAAATTAAACCCTAATTACACTTCTCATGGCGTAATGAAACAAAGAGAAAAGGAAGAACACTTAGCCATTAAAAAAAATTTAAGCTGCATCAAAAATTCAATTTCAAGAAAAAAAAACATCTTTTTTATGTCATTTTTAGAGTAATTTTCAATTTGTTGGTGATAGAAACATCTTTTTCGAAATTGTTTTAATTGTATTTTTAAGTAGTACAAGTTGTGTCTCTACTAGGGGAAGCAATCACCAATTGCCCTAGAAAAAAAAAGGGGGGAGGCCTTTTTTTTTTTTTTTTTTTCTAGTGCCGTTGATTCTCATTCTATATATTGTTGAAGTTTTTATGTAGTATCTATTCTATTTTTTTGATAGCAAAATTTTTATTCTATTCCTTTATGTGTTGAAGTCAAAAACAAGGTAACTCTTTTTGACATTTGTGAAAAAAGAAAATAAAAAGAAAAAAAGGACAAAGAATAATTGAAAGTACTTAAGCAAAAATTAAAACAATGAAAGAGAAAGCTGGCAATAACAATTGCAATTTAATTGTAGCAGTCGCAATTGAAATAGTTGCTTACAAAATTTACATTTGGGTAGAAGGAAATAAAAAACTTCCACTGACCATATTGTAGAAAAAATTTAGAAATAAAAACGGTCCAGTTTCTTTTCTATTGGAAGTACATTCGCATCATTGGTCCCCCTTGTATTTGAAGTTCCTGAAATGCCATTGAGTTAACAGGAAAGCGTCAAAAGGGACTAACGATGTAACTACGTACAATAATAGATAGAATAAAGACCTATCCCTATTATATTAATTAATTCCCAGCTTACTGAATTCCCTTCTCCATCCACAGCAAGAAGCCCACTAAAATAGTCTCATAATTACCTGTCCCTTAGCTTCAACGCTTGGCCAATTTACGACCGTAATTTCTCTGCTTTCTCTTTCTCCTTCTCCAATGCTAATCATAACCTGCACGTCACTTCATTTACTTAGCTGCAAAGCAATTAAAATTGGAGAAGAAATACTTGGCTGAAAATGAATTAAAATTGAAGACAAGATAGAAGAGACGGGCGGACAAGGCTGCTTCAAGCCTTCAGCGTGCAACGCGTGGCACCCTCCAGCTGCCATGTGACTTCAATTTGGGCACTCCAAACGGCGCCGTTTTGGCCTTCTCGCTGCTGGAAAATTCCAGCAATATCTTCTCAACAAAATCAGCTCCTCCACTGCGCTGCCTAAGGATCGATCCCAAGACCAGCCGCCTAGCAACCTCCTTCAATTATATACGTAGATACTAGCATTAATTTTAACTTATACATCTAGGCGTTCTGAGTGCATTTCTTAATTAAGATATGAATTAAAAAAATTAAAATATAAAATATATTTTAAAATTTTATTCTTTTTAATATATTTATTAAACTTATCTCATTATTATTAAAAAAATTATTAATAACCTCATATTAATCTTTTAAGATATGCTTATTTTTCCCTCAAAATAAGCATATATTAGTCTTTATAGATAAGAAGAAAAAAAATATTTATGTCCTCTAGTATATTTTAAAAAATTTAACAAATAATTTAATAAAAATTTTAGAATATTTCCTAATTTTATTTTAATCATTTCATATTTTGATCTGAAAATTATTCCAAATTTATCTTGATATTTTTTTATTTTCATTATTTTACAAATGCTACTTAAAAATAATATAATTTCCAGCATTGCACACACAACCACCAACTTTCTTGTTGCATGACCCAACAAATTAATTTTTATACTAATTTTTAAATTATATTTTCTTAACCCAAAAAATTTCATAATTCTCATTTATTTCTCTCATTCTAAAATACATTAAATTTAATATTTTTTATTAATTTTCTCAAATCACAAATTCTCACTAACTCATCTTAAACTCGCAAATAACCAATAATTTTATCATAGATTCAATAATTAATTATTTCTCAAAGTCAAATATTACATTTTTATACCACACATTTTAAGTTATAGAAATATTTACTCATAGCGACCAACTATTGGGATAATCAAATAAAAAGTTTTACAGTTTTTTTTCTTTTTAATGTCACTACTATAGTATATAAAAAAACCCGTTGATAATATATGTAACAATAGACAAACGGACTATGCCTGAATTTTTAACGTCATTCCTAATCGCTTATCATTATTCTATTTTTTTTCACACTATTTAGTTTTTATTTGCATAAAAAAGGAGTTTAACAGTAATAGTTAAATGGCTAAATATCATCGAAATAAATAGTTGAGAGAATTCTTTAAAATTAATTTATTTTAATGATGTGTAGACCATCAACAGTCCTTTTATATATCTAATTGAATGTTTTGGAAGATAAAAAATGAGAAGTTACATTAGCTAAAAAAAATTAATTATAATTTTAAGTTACAAAATACTTCTCGAATTACGCCAACCGATGGCAGGTCATTAGGATTGAAAATCTGGTCACGTTTACTGAGATATCTAGATGTGTCTCAAGTCTCAACTTCTATTTTTAAAAATTGTTACCATAGTTCCCAATTTTCAAAAATCTTGTCATATTTACGGATATCTAGATCATTCATAAGTTACAACCACAAAATCACCGTCTTTCCAGCACCTATGACCCTACCCCACTGCCACCTCATCGTTATAAATCTTGTCAAGTAGATACTGAGAGTAAGGAATCACATATGGAGTTCAATAGATACAGCAACACCCCTCTCACAATAATCAAGTCACAAATTAGTAGATTTATATGCATATAAACCTTAAAAAAAAAATAACTTTACTTAGAGTAAGATGGAATTTCAATTCTTACTCCACTTTCTGCAAATTTTAATTTCAAGATTTTAAGGAAAATCTTCATTTTTTGAACTAAAATGAAATTTTTTTCCATGAAAAAAAAATCGTTTGATAGAATTTCTTAAAATTTGGGTGAAAAATAAATTCTACCCTCATTTTTCACCCCTATCTAACGTACCCTTACTATCAAAGTTATGGAAATTTGCTCGAACTTACCTTACCTTCTCATTATGGCACCCTTAATGGGATTAAAAATCCTCGCACCCAATGTCCCGAAATCGCTGCTATTGTTATGTTTTATTTTATTTTTATATTTTAAATTCAAATTGCTTTTAAAATAATAAGAAATAAATATTTTAATTGAGTGATAAAATGGGATTTTTAATCCTCACTTTGCCTCTCAAAAAGTCCAGGTCAGTTGTTCTCTGTTGTTACAAAAAATACAATAATTAAAATTTGTGAGGCGGGAATGCTGGAGTCGCGGTAGGGTGAGGCAAACAACTGACAAGTGTCTTTGTGGAAATGTATGTTGGGTAGCTCCAATCTCCGATTATCGAGTTGGGGTCTCAAATAAACCCTCAAGTGCATTTTTGGTAGCAAATTGATCCAATCAGAAGTAACATTTAGTCTATTCAGTGCATAACTGCACTCACATAAACAAGTTAAAAGGCACGAGGGGATTCTTCACCCGCGTATGCTCTCCGATACTGAAGTCAGTAGGTGTAGGAAAATAGTTACAATAAATGAATGATGCATTTAATAAATACAAATGAGATATCTCTGTTAATAAGAAAGAGCCTGATCATTATATAGTACCAAATATCGAGGGTGAACATATGGGTTAGAAGTACTCAAATTGACTTAAGAGGAATCTTTCCTGGAGGACTGAACAACCTAGAGAGTTATTCGGGAGAAAGTAGGCCTCATGACGAGCTGCCGAAGCAGGTTCTTAGCCTCTAGGATGCCTACCCTGATAGAACTTTGGGTTATCATAGCATGTTTCCAAGCATTATTTATTATTTCAAGAATTATTATAATATTTTTGCGAGTAATTATTTCCCGTTAAATATTAAGAGTCAAGGTAGTGCATGGAGGCCTTCTGTATAGTTTAATAAACTAAATGAGAGCTTTGGGGAAGTCACATGGCCCAACTAAAAGGGCCCATTTGGTTTTCAATGCTTGCAGGGGCACTATAAGTTTGAAAAATTCTAGGGTATTAGTGTAATTTCAGGAAATAGCACAAGAATTACTATAAACTTAAAATATGCATGCTATGAACTGAATCAGCGTGCGGGAGGAATGGTCTTGCGCGCATATGAGCTGGGTGTCCTGGAACGAATCATGCATGACAGGTTGGGATTTTATCTCCCTATAATTTTGGAGGCGCCAGGTGGCACGCAACCACGCGGATGCAAATGGAGTGCGATTTTGTTCACTCCTTTAATGGGATGATCATCACCTTTATTGCTTTTGTGAGGGTAAAAATAACAAAATGGCATAGGGGTAATATATAATTGCCGTTCCGTTATTTTTTACCATCACAAAAGCAGTGAGGGTGATGGTTACCGACGTTAAAGGGGATGAACAAAATCGCACTTTGCACATGCGCTTGTAGGGGCGCACGCCCATGCGGGCGCGCCTATAAGGCTATTGTGCGGATGCGGATGCTGGCGAAAGGAGCTTCGAATGGAAGGAATACTGCGTCCCATGTGGCACGCGTTAGCGATTTCCAGAGAAGAAACAAACCGTAGGTAATTGCCTCATAAGAGAGAATTGGCGGGAATAATATTGTTTTAGAAGGAATAAAAATGACTGTTAGGGAGGAATTTATGTCACCACAAACAAAAATTAAAACAAGTGTTGGATTCAAAGCCATTTCAGGTAATTCCTCAACCTGGAGTTCCACGAAAAGAAGCAGGGGTCGCGGTAGCTGCCAAATCTTCTATTGGTACATAGACAACTATGTGGATCGATGGACTTATTAATCTTGATCCTTATAAAGGTAATACCCCTTTAGAAGGAATACAAATGCTTGCTTTGGAAGGAAAATACAAAGTGCTTTGAAAAGGAAATACCAAAATGCTTCATGAAGAAATTTATGCCTTGAAAAGTGTTCCAAAAAGATCCATCTACTATTCATTTATTGTGCAATTTATAGGGAATAGAGCCACATTTTTCTTTGGACTATTTTGCCCTCAAAATCATGAATATTTACATTATAAACGTTATTTACCATTTAATCATGATTTATTCTTTAGAAAAAAACACTCACTTTGAATTACTCGTTAAAAATATACCCACTTGAATTTATTAATTAGAAACACCCCAGGTAGATGTTTTTGGAAAAATCTATGGCACAACAATACTGTCATTTCTACAAAAATTGTTACGTAAATTATTGATATTAGTGTGACAATTTTCTTATGTAATTAGGTGTGATCTCCAAAAAAGATTTGAGTGTAATGTAAATTATTAACATCATCAATAAGAAATAATCCCAATCGGGGATGGATTTAGGAAGACAAACATAGACTGCAGCCTGTGCTAACCTTAGCTCTCCCCTATATCTGTTTTGTAGATCTAGTCTATTTGAGAAAGGAGAAGACTGAAATAATTTATAAATTTGGGGCCAACTTTCCCCCAAATCCACTTTTGAATTTGTCTTCGATCCCAATTAGTCATCAATTCACGTTGTACATCACAAAGTAAATTTTTTTCAAAGTAAAATTTTTCTTTCCATCATAAATCATTTGGTCCATATGCTAAAACAAACTATATAAACACAAACAACAATGAAGAGTTGATGATTGGTTGAATACACAAATGATACCAACGTTTACGTCTCCAAACTATCTATTTGAACACTAACCACAGTATGAATGATAAGTTGAATATAATGGTTTTTGATATCTTACAATGATGGTTGTCCAAGTAATAAATATATTTGGTTCAATTAATTGTTGCTTATGACTTATTGATAATATCAATAATAATTAGGCTTGTCAATTAAATAAACTATGGGATGTAACGGAGTAAACAGAATTAAAATTTATTGTACGTGACTTTTAGGTCAAATAGACAAACTGTCTTAACTTCAAATGAGGTTGTTTTTAAATAAAAAAAAAAAAAATGGGGAGGAGGTTCAAATGTCCAAATGATACTAATCATATCAGAACTGCATTATTCACAAGTTTGGAACTTCTTATGTAATTTTCCCTTCTTGCGGTATTCACACGCAAGGTCTTTCAGAGTCCCGTACATGGCTTTCTGGTACATATATGGTCCCACGAACAATGCTAGACAACTTTGACAAGCCAATTTATTCCCATCCCATATACATGAAATTACAAAACAAGTTATCAAAAAGGAAAAAGTAGATAAATTAAGTTTGAGAACCCGCCGGAGAGGGAAAAAATGGAGGAAAAAGACGGTGTTATGGAGTCGACTCCGGCGTTCCGGCTAAAATGGGACGTGTTCTTGAGCTTTAGAGGCGAAGATACAAGATACGGATTCACTACTGATCTCTACAATAGTCTCTTCTCGAATGGAATCCGAGTCTTTCTAGACAATGAAGGAATGGATCGGGGCGACGAAATAGCGCCGAGTTTGCTAGAAGCGATTGAGGATTCGGCTGCAGCTATTGCTGTTATATCGCCTAAGTATGCATCCTCCCGGTGGTGCTTGGAGGAGCTGGCGAGAATTTGCGAGCTGCGAAAACTTGTGCTTCCGGTGTTTTTTGAAGTTAATCCGTCGGACGTACGGAGACTGAAAGGACCATTTGAGAAGGACATTGAAGATCTGGAGAGAAGATTTGGAGTGGAAAAAGTGGTGAGATGGAGGAACGCCATGGAAAGAGTTGGAGGGATTTCTGGCTGGATTTACAAGCACAGGTTCTCTCTTTAACCCCATATATGTCTTTTTGTACGTAATTGAAGATCAGGTTTGATTTTTTTTTTTTCATGTTATTAGTATATTTACAAGGTTATAATCTATGAGGATTACATGATAATAAACATAATTTAGCAATCTTCAGAATTTGAAATTGGTGCTTTCGGCTTTTGTCAAGAACACCAATCTTGATTCGTGAGGATTTTTGGGCCTATCTATTAGAATAGGAATTGGAATAGGAGAATTGGATCCCCCTATATATCATTCTATTGATGCATTAATTTGTCTGAGATCGAAGAGAATAGGAGAATTGGATCCCCCTATATACAATTAATTTGTACATATGAAACGAAAGGGTCCTAACAATTTTTTCTTTTCTAATTAACAACCCTTCATAACAATTTTGATTATTTCACGTGTATGTATCAATGGAGAAGAGGAAAAATGAACAAAATTTGTTAAATAAGAATAAATGAATTTGGAAATATGTTTTAGATGAAAATAAGGATTATAATGGAACCAATAAGTTTCAATTTTCTTTTAATAGAAATATTACAGTAGGCGATTTTGCAATCGCAGTATAGATCTTTATTGTTCATAGTTCAGACTTTTTATTATAATTTTTATGAATTTTGAAGGTCTTTTAGTGTATCGTATATGTTTTGACTAGATGAATTTATGAGACCAAATACATGTCCATTCTCCTTTTTAATAATGTCTTTTTTTAAATTTCATTTTTTTAAAAAACAAAGAATAGAGTTTCAACGATGAAAACATATTTATTATTGATAGGAAATTTCAATTGGCTCGAGATGTAATAAAGTCTCGTAAGAGCCAATCATGTATCCATAAAAAAAAAAAAAATGGTGGATAATCTAGCTATATAATTGTTTTTTTTTTTCTTTTGGAACGATGGAAAAGTAATTAATTAAAAAATAAAATAAATAATTAATAGAGTGTTGAGCGCCCAACGCCCGATGAAGGAATCTTTCAAAGTCCTGAATAGTCATGCAATTATCTCCTTAATTCAAATGTGGTGTGGTCAGTCAAGCAAGAATTTTTCATTGGTAGATGATTTATTTGACTTTAGCACTTCCATTTATTTCAAAGTCCTGAATAGTCATGCAACTATCTCCTTCAAATGTGGTATAGTCAGTCAAGCAAGAATTTTTCATTGGTAGATGATTTATTTGACTTTAGTACTCCCATCATTTTTAGAATGTTTCCATTAATAAGCCAAATATTCGGATCGAGGGTTCCAAGAAATAGATTTGTCTGTCTGGCAATATATATATATATATATATAATTGGCCATCCATCCCAACTCACAAAAGTACTGCATGCATGCGGCCCTAACCCGGACATGCCCTAATTTCATGTTCACAACCCGTACGTCTAGGTTGTCTATCGATCGAGCCACTTTTTCAAAATAGGAGCCAACTGGCTAGGGCCAGGCCTATCCCATTAAATGTTGATCAAGCTGGTCCTAGTGAAGGGCAGGCCATACATACTCTTTATTCATGTTAGGGTTAAGAAAGAAATTCAAGACAAGAAGAACAGTCGTCAATAACTTAATTTCCCTATATTTTAGGTTTTTATTTCGTCTACAAATTGGTAATTAATTATGTACAAATTAATTGTATAATGATAACACTAGTTTTAAAATTTAGCTAGGTGGAGTGATTATGGGAGTGTTTGTTTTATATAATTTGTGAATATGTAGGAAATTTATAATAATAATAAGAAGAAAAATCCTTATTTGAGAGCACCTGACGAGTAACATGCATGTGAAGTATATGATACAAGAAACGACATAGACCTTATTTATATACTTAAATTGATTTAATTGTATTAAGTTAGATACGAAGATACTAATTAGAAGTTACCATATGGGTTTTACAAAATGAACTGGTCACTTATTTTTTTTATCGCGCTTTTGCAAGATAGGCGTTCGGTCATGCAAGATAGGTATACGTTCGGTCAAGAACTCTTATCATGTCCATTGTTGTTGAAGTTGCTAGCGTGAGGGGGTTTTGGTGAAAGAGTTGGCAAGTTAATTGGTGGAATAATGAACAAGTGATGTCAAACACAAAAGTGACTCTTGGACATTTACTACTTTCGCATGAAAATGAAATGAAAGTCAATGATGATGTGTTCCATATATATTCAAATGAAACATGTTTTACAATAACACAATGTGTTTAATTAGGGTTTATTAGGAGCTCACAGGAATACTGTGAACGAATATTAATTACAAAAGGAAAACATATATATGTTCCCCAAGTAGCTAGCTAGTGCATGCATGTCAATCATTAAAACTTTAATTTGAAGTTAGAATTAAGATTATAGCTGCATATATATATATATAGGAATTATATATATATGGGAGAGTTTGTAACCAAGGAAATTAAACACATGCATGGATGTGATGATTGGGAATCCAATTTGTGGCATGTGTAGGTAATTTTGGCTGGGTTGCACTTTTGGATTCTATTATAAGAATTGAGTGGTGAAAAAATGGGTACGTAGTAGTTTGTGTGTTCTACAAAATGTGAAATATTTGGCTTTGGAGATGAAAATTTCAAAGATTTTGACAATTTAAGTATGAAATAGAACTTCGAATAGCTATTTATTACCCAATTTTGGAGGTGGTATTGGATTAATTGATAATCTGTTGTTTGGCAACCAATGACCATAATCAAATGGGATTTGAGTACTGTTGGCAATGGGCCTGAACCCATGGGTGGTTGGGGCTCATGTTTGTGCAAGCTCTGGGCAAAGCCGACCTCGAATTGAGCCTTGTAGGCTGCATGAGCTTACATGAGCGCACACGTGTTATGCTTGTTTTTTATAGTTTATTTTCAAAATTTGCAGCAATTTTTTATGTTAAAAAAAAAAAAAATTAACTTGCCTTCCAATCAAACTCATAATGAACCGAGCCCAAACTTGACTCCTATTGCATAGGGTAGAGCCCAAGCTTGGGTAGTGGTAGGTTGAGATGGCTTGACTCGTCCCTTTTATTTTTATTGGATACAATCATATATATTTCGTGAAGTTACCTACAAGTATCATATAATACTGAAATTTGTCAAAGGATTTAATTGTGTAGACCCTAAGCCTCCGTATCTGTCATCGCCCCCCCCACCCCGTATCCGTTATCGCCCCCCCCCCCCGCGCCACGCCATCGCATCGAGCGCCGTTACTGCCTCCCCTATAGCGTTGAGCATCACCGTCCCCCCTTCCCATCGCGTCAAGCACAGTCCACCGTTGCCCCCTATCACGAGCACCAGCCACCATCGCCCCATCGGCTCGAGTACTGGTCATCATCGCCCCTCCTTCTGCCACTCACTCTCACCACCGACCACAGACCACCGTCGCCCCCCCTCTGTCGCTCGGACCACCATCGCCCCCCCCCCCACCAGTTGCTTGCATCGCCTGGCCCCCACCATCGGCCGCGAACAACTGCCAACACCCACCACACTACGTCTTGGACGGCCACCGTTGGCCCCCCCATCGCTGCTCTCACCGCACCACGGTTGCCCCTCTCACCGCCATCGCCCCCAACTGGTCACCCCGACCCTTTCACTTGTCGTCCGCCCCTACCGAGTTTCCCCCTTGGGGGGTCACACATACATATATTTATATATTTTTCTTTTTTCTACTTTAGTTTTTCTATTTGTTTCTATTGTTTTTCCTATGTGGTGATGATGATGATGACTTGGTTGTGAAAATAAAAAATTAAGAATATAGTTTTTTATTTGATTGTGTGAGGAGTTTGGGATTCGGGCTTATAGAATATCAAGTTTATATGACGTGGTCGGGGAACGAAATTTACCCGTTAGTGAATGTAGTCGGAAAATGATTGAAGACGGTGTTGAGAAAGACAGAAATGTCTAAATATTACTTTGTTTGTAATTATTTTAGTTCTTGTAATTCTAAAAATGCAAAATTTGTTATTTGAGTGTAAATTTAGTCCTTCGAAAATTAGAATTTATGTAATTAATTTTATATTGTGAAATTTATGTAATGTAATTAATTTTATATTGTGTAATATATTTAAAAAATTACAAAAATTTGGCCAAAAATTTATGCTTGGGTTGAGTTTGGTTGAAAGTTTATGGTTAGATATATGGAGATATGGTCGTTGAATTCTATTGATTTTTGAGTATGTTGGTAGATGGTGATAAGGGTCTCAGATTGTTGTCTTTGATAGTTGGAAATCACGGCTTATCATACCAAATATCAATACTATTTTCACTCTCTTGTCCTATCATACCAAATGTCAATATATATAATTAAAGTAAAATTAGAATTTTACTTTAAATCTTCTGATACGGATCTGTTTTTGTGATTGTGCATCATGTTAGTACAAAAATTAGAATGATTTCTTTTTTTTTTTTTGGGGGGGGGGGGGATTGGGAAATCTCAAAATCAAATGAACTCATGAAAACCAAACTATTTTAAGTTTTTTAAATGAAAAAAGTGAGATTATGATTCTATCAAAATTTAGAGTGAACTTAGAAACACACTTTTAAATTTCATGAATTGTAACTTAGATTACACAATATTAAATTAATTATATTACATAAAATCTAATGAATGATAATTTTTTAAATATATTACATCATATAAAATTAATTATATAAATTCTAATTTTTCAAAGACTAAATTTACACTCAAATAACAAATTTTCTATTTTCAAAATTACAAGAACTAAAATCATCATTATCCATTTTAAATTTTTTATTTTCACAACCAAATCATCATCATCATCACCACATAAAAAAACAACAAAAGCAAATAGAAAAATTAAAATAGAAAAAAGAAAAATTTATAAATATATAAATGTATGTGCAACTCGACCGAGGGACCCTGTGGGGGTGATGGTGGTGGGAGGGGGCGACCATGGTGTGGGGAGAGCGATGATGGGGGGTTGGCGGTGGCCGTCTGAGATGTGAAGTGGTGGGTGTGGGCGATTGCTCGCGGCAGAGGGAGGGGCGATCGTGGGTTGGGGCGGCTGGTGCGGGGGCGATGGCTATTCGAACGACAGATGGGGGTGACGACGATCTGTGGCAAGTGGTGGGTGCGAGTGGTAGAGCGAGGGGCGATGGTTGCCGGTGCTCGCGACCGGGGGTGACGGCTGACCGTGCTTGATGCGATGGGAGGGGGGGCGACGGCTCTGCTTGACGCGATAAGGGGGTGACGATAGTGCTTGATGCGGTGGTGGGGCGAGGGGGGTGAGAGGGCGACTGTGGTGTGATGAGAGCGACGATGGGGGGCCGGCGATGGTCGTTTGAGACGCGGTGTGGTGGGTGTGGGCGGTTGCTAGAGGCAGAGGGAGGGGTAATTGCGGGTGGGGGCGAGGCAGTGCAAGCGGCTGGTGGGGGGCGATGGCTATCCAAACGGCAGAAGGGGGGTGACGGTAGTCTGTGGCAAGTGGTGGGTGTGAGTGGTAGAAGGAGGGGCAACGGCTATCGGTGCTCACGACGGGAGGCGACGGCGGACCGTGCTCGATGCGATGGGGGAGGGGCCAACGACGATGCTTGAAGCGATAAGGGGGGCGACGACGATGCTCGATGTGGTGGCAGGGCAAGGGGGGTGAGAGAGAGAGAGTGAAACTGGGCGGGCAAGGATGAAAAATTAATTCAAAAATAAATTATTAATTTCGATAAAATTTTCTTTTAACCCTTTCTTTACAAGTAACCTAATCCAATTTATAAATCATAAAATTAAAAATAAGTTGTAACAAAATAATTTTTTCCAAGTTTATCTTGTTTTTTTTTTTGTCCTTCAAAAGATAAAAAAAAAATTAAATTTACCGACTCACTCCTAATAGAGCTAGCCTCTACCTTTAGACGAAGCCCTTGACAATGTTTAACTTTTTTTTAGCCACGTCAGCTTGATGGAGTCCTTATCATATTTCATTGGATTAAGGATTTTTTAAACATCCTTATTTGACTTAATGGTCCATGAAGTTAATTTGTGGCTTGAAAACCGAAGGCAGATGTGATCTATCTTTAGAACGTTGTAGTTTGACCAATCTTACCACGCATTTGACAAACAACCCGATTCTAACAAAATTAAGCACATCCTGTCGACTAAAGTTTATGTACCTATTCATTGTTGATTCATAGTCCTTTGATAAATTAATGTTCCCTTGAAAATATATACTTTCAGATTTAATACCTTGTCATTTCTTGCCATTTGTGTTATTCGCTTTTTATTGGCACAAGTGTTGTGTAGTCGAGCACACGCTTCTTGGGTAGATGCCGTGGATCCAAGCAAATAGGCTATAGTTGTATTGACTAATTCCATAATATATGGTATGCAGAAGTAGGTTCTATTGACACTCTTAAAATTTTGAACTCAGAATTAGAAATGATCTCACCATAGTTTTTGATAGTTTTTCAAGGTGACGAATGTAACCCATCAATGTACCTCATCAAATTATACCAACATAAGTGTATAGTGAACATATTCTACAAGAATTGCTGCATTTAAGAGTGGAAATTTGGAATTTGATTTGTGACTTGTTTCAACATTGCTTTCCATGCCCATCCTTTTATATGACCTTCAAGATTCAAGGTTAATAATAGGGTTATTTACTCCGGGTAGTGATATGTAACTATAGCTTGGGTGAACCATGCTTGGTCATTGGTTTTTAGTGTAATTAGGAACACCTTGTACGTAGATTCATGACATCATCTAGAAATCTGTAGAGTAGCATGATATATTCAAACCTCTCTAAATGGTCTTTCAAATTTGTAGTGCCATCATAATCGGGGACAATATATACGGAGCTTGAACCCCTGCGGTAAAGGGTCCCCCAAGATGTCTTCTGAAAAACGGATTTCCTCTTTTCCAAGCTCCAATGCTATTATGAGTAGTGTTAGTTGTCACCGTTACTTCTAGAGCCTGTCGATCTCGTCAGTGACCTTCCCTAACTCCATTCTCTCAATTCTCTGCCACTTCTTCTCTCGTTGGTGGTGGATTATGAACTAGTTCCTACCTTGTTCTTGTACAACAAGTGGCATGGTGCATGATGTTTTTCTTTCCCTCTAACTTCATTAATAGATCTGGCTACAATTGTCCCAACCATCATGCCACTTACTCCAAAATGATTCCTACATTATATTTCTAGCAGCGGGCTCACCAATGATGCTGTTCCCTTTTAGATCTACTGCTTTTAATTAGTCATAGCTCCACATCTTTCTCTACTTGCCATTACACAACGTTTTATTTAATGTTTTCTACATATGGTGCCACCAAATGTTAAGCGTAGAAATTTTAAATATGATTCGTGACTTGCTTCAACAATGCATGTCACACCCATCCTTTTATAGGAGCCTCAAGATTCGATTTAATATTGTTATTTATTTCCACTAACTAATGCTGTCCATTTATCCCAGATGTAAATACATCTGATCTTCAGGGAGTAGTAATTACATATATTAATTTGCTAGTATAGAGGTTACTAAATGTGGACCATTGCATAAACTAGACTCAATAAGACTTAAAAGAGAATCAGCAAAATTTAAATGTTTATAGTGTCTTAACTCTATTAATGTACAAGCATTTAATCCTTCATTAGTTAAGGGTTTTAAGACTATTTGTAGTAAGCTTATATGTAAAAATATATAATTTTCTTTGTACTTTACTATTCTTGGATCAAATAATCTTAAGGTTTCATATTCTTGTCTAATAGGAACGGTTTGTTCCACTGCTTTGACTATTTTTCTTGACTCTGAGTAAAACATTCCTATTTTATTAACATTATCAGGTCTAACATTAGGTAAATTCCAGTTTTTTAAATAATCTTTTAATTCATCTGGTAACAAACCAGAGATGAAGAATCAGTATGGAAACTAAATGTCTTTTTTTAACATAGAAAATTTTTATTATTTTTTTCTGGACTCTAAAAATATCTAACCCAAAAACAGCCTTTGCTTGGCTTAACAACGGGCTCCAATATACAACACTTAGACACACCAAGTGGAAGAAAAAATTTCTCTAATGTTAATTTAAAGATTTGGCTCTATACCAAATTAGGCCCAAGTTAAATGACGAGTAATAGTATAAATTAATAAAAGAAAGAATTAAATATAAGATAGAATTTATATACAAACTCATAAAATATTATTAAAAGTTTTAAGTTTTACTTACAAAAGTATGGATCCATTGTAAAGTGTTTCCTTTTCAAAGATGAAGACAGTAATTTATGGAGACGAAATATTTTACAAGATAGGAATTATAAAGTGCTACAACAAGAGGCATGTCTCAAATAGTTTGAGATTTTGCCTATAAATAGAGTACATTGATGGACTTCAAAAGTTATTGCAATGGTTTGAATTTGGGAAAAATATTTAAACTGCCTTCAAGTGTGAAGAGAGAGAATTTTATGGAGACGAAATATTTTACAAGATAGGAATTTTAAAATATTATAAGGAGAAGCGAGTCTCAAAATCTTTCCTATAAATAGAGTATATTGGCGAACTTCAAAAGTTTTTGTAATGGTTTAAGTTCGAAAAAAAATTCAACCTTTCTTTAAGTGTGAAGGATGATTTTGCACGATCATCTCCAATAATGGAAGGTGGGTTGCATTAAAAAGTGTGCTACTTCACCTTAAAATGCTTAGATAATAAGAAAAAAAAAAATGTCTAGCATACCATCTAGAGAGTGTGCTAGATAGCCTCCATATAATTTTTTCTTGATTCATCTCACTCCTTCACTACATCTTTTCACTTTTCTCTAGAAAAAAATAACTATGAGACAAATAACTTCGCCGAATATCTTAGCCTTAGTAAATTGGTCTTTTAAGGGGTTTTGTCAACAATGTGCAAAAAATGAAAACAAACGAAAAATGTAATGGCGTAATATATACTGAGAGCAAAACTGTGATTCTTTGTTGACAAAATGGATTTTCTTTTATCTGTCTATAAACTGGACAAATTTGTGATTGATATCCTTTTAGTTTAATGTGAACGAACTATCGTTTTATTGGCAGGGAAGCGGCACATGTGATTGAAACTTTAGTTAAAAGGATCCTGAATGCAATGAGCAACTCCCCAGTTGTTGTTGCTCCATATACGGTGGGGCTCGATTTTCCAATACAGGAATTGATGGAAATGTTGGATGTAACTCACAATGTCCCCCAAGTTCTGGGGTTCCTTGGTACTGGAGGAATTGGCAAGACAACTCTTGCCAAAGCTGTTTACAATAAACTTGCAAGGCATTTTGAATGCCGCAGTTTCATATCAGATGTTAGAGAAACTTTTGCTAAGCCCGATGGTGTATTGTTACTTCAGAACAAACTCATTAAAGATCTTTCTACGAGTTCAGTGCATCCCAATTACAACAATAATGATTTTTTGGCAGAAATCAGAAGAATATTTATGGAAAAACGAGTTATGATTGTTTTAGATGATGTTGATGATGCAAAGCAACTTAATGAACTAGCTATTCATAGGGAATGGTTTTTCGAAGGAAGTCGGATTATCATTAGTACCAAAAATAGAGATGCTTTGCCTACTGATGTTGTGAATAGGATTTATGAGGTCAGAACATTACGTCCTGATGACTCATTAAAACTTTTTAGTTACTACGCACTGAGACGGGAGAAGCCTAGTGGGACTTTTCTGAAGCTGTCTGAGCAAATAGTTTCCATTACTGGTGGATTACCTTTGGCTCTACAAGTATTTGGTTCACTCCTTTTTGACAAGAGGCGATTGGAAGAATGGAGCGATGCATTAGAGAAGCTGAAGAAGATTCGTCCTGACCATCTTCATGATATCTTGAGGATAAGCTTTGATGCACTTGATGAAGAAGAGAAGTGTATATTTCTTGACATTGCGTGCTTATTGATCAACTTGAAAATGAAAAGAGAGGATGTAATCGATGTTATGAAAGGCTGTGGTTTCAGAGCTGAGATTGCGCTCTCAACCCTTACAGCAAGATCTCTAATCAAAGTTAATGAGAATGATGAGTTGCGGATGCATGATCAGATTAGAGACATGGGACGACAAATCATTTTACAAGAAAGCTATTCAGATATTGGACAGCGCAGTAGAATCTGGGATCGTGGAGATGTTCTTGAGGTCTTGCAGGGCCAGAAGGTAAAATATTATCTTTCTCTCTTTCACTAATTCAGTTATGCTCTGAAATTTAAATATCAATCTACAGGGGACACGAAGCATCCAGGGGCTCCTCGTTGATTTGGATGCGATGATCCGCACAAGCGTTATGAGTTCCAAAACTATAGCTTTGGATAATCTTCAAAGAGTACCCAATTTCACTGCTGCATTAACATATATGAAGGAGACATACAAGGAATATTTTCAACATGTTCCAGAGGAAGGTGAAGTAATAGTTGATGCCAGATGGTTTAAATCAATGGTTAATCTAAGGATGCTTCAGTTCAGTAATGTGCGACTGGAAGGAGATTTTCACTATATACCTTCTGCGGTGAAATGGCTACAATGGAGGAAATGTTCACACAGACGTCTTCCTTCTGTATTGTTGTCCAGGGAACTGGCCGTCCTTGATCTAGCAGAAAGCAAGATAGAACGTGTATGGGGGTGGAAATGGTTCTGGGACAGACGAAAGGTATGTTTCACTTCAATGACATTTAGAACCAAGGATATTACAACGCAGATAGTTTGCAAAAGAAAAAGAAGGAAAAAAGAAACGCAACTGTCATATGATTTTGCATGAGAAATATAAACCAATTCGTAACAAGCTCCCGCTGTGCTTGTGCCCATTATGATATTCCTCCAAGCTTGCTAGTACCTTCTTTATTTGAATAACTCAGAAATATAAGATTCTTAAATGTGAGATTTTATGCAAAACTAAAATTGCAGTTTGATTGAACTTTGTGAGTGCGCTTGATCAAGAGCATTTATCTACAAAAAATTTAAAAGCAAATAGTTAGAATTGAATTTAGACATGAAAAGCCTTTGGTTATGGATATGCCATGATTTCATTGCTCTTTATTTGATTGCCTTGAGCTGTGAGATTATCAAAATTGAGTTGCTCTTTATTCTTTTTGTTGCAATGATTTGTATAGGTTTATTTTTTCTATTGCTCTGAACTGTGAGATTGGTATCTTTGTTCTTATTGCTGCTTATTCTTATGATAGCCATGAACTGTAGTATTTTCTTGATTTATGTTGATTTAATATTTGTTCTTTACTGTGATCTTCAACGATTATAGTACGATAATCAAAGAATTTACAAGGACCCCTCACACCAGTGTATAGAAATAATTAGCTCTCCCTTTGACGTGAAATTCTCCACAATGATGTTTGGGAAGTAGTTTGGTTAAGATTTAAGATACCATCAAGATTACCAAGGGCAACTTATCCGCGAACCAAAGTGACTGTTAAGCTCAATCACAATGAGATCATAAAAATTGAATTTATGGTCATGTGAAGTGCACTAAGATTGTCGCTGAAAAGATAAGCTGTTTGAGAGAGATGGACCCCAACCCCAAGATGTTGCATGAGATAATTAATGTGTTAATTCCACAACGGTGGTAACGAGGGCTCGATATTCTCCCTCAACACCAGATTGAGAAACAATAGTGTTGGGATGTGACGAAGCTCAACCCTAAATCAACCCTTTATAAAGTAAATAAACAGACCAATTTCATACACAAATGAATGGACAGAATCATACATAGAAACTTAAAACAAATCAAACAAAAACACAAGCAACTTTACTGTGGTTCACCTGTTAATGAGGGCTACGTCCACGTTGAGCTCCAGCAAAAGGAGCTCACTGCACTATTGGGAGAAAATCTGATTACAGCCTCAGATTACATACAAAATACTCTCTGATCTAACTGTACAAGATCGACTCACAAATTAAATTAGCCCCATAATCACAAGCTACGGATTAGAGGCTCACACCTTAGAGAGAAAATGAACGTATCATCTATACAAAAAGAATAAATCAGAGAATGATCTAACAAACCCTAAAGGAAGCAGATAATCGGAGGCTGTCTCGTTTACCATCTTGAGGCGACTGTAGCTGATATAAAGAAGACAAAAACGGTGCAGATTGTATCGTATAAAGGCATAGCAGAGCATCGACGATCGGGGAAGAGGCGGGCTAAAAGACAAAGAGAAGCATGCCAAATGAAATGGTGAAGGCGGTTGCCGTTTTGGGTAGCCATGAGGGTTGCCAAAAGACCCTCCTACCTCTCCACAAAACGCTGCCGTTTGAAGTTTCACTTAAATACAACAAATAGGTTTTCTCTTGGAAGACCACGATACACAATTTTAGCCAAGGATGTAACAATAGTAAGCGGTGCGTTGGTAGGCTGAGGACAAGCAACTCAATGTACATACATCACAAAAACAATTTATTGAAAGAAAGTTGAGATAAGATAAGGATGCCGTTGACTATTTGAGTTGAAATACTTAAAAAATCATGCATGTTTGTGGCAATTGGTTTTGGAAAGAAAGATGCTGCCTGTGAACACTTGACTGCAACCCCAAGAAATAGTGAGTGACACCAAATCTTTGGCAGCAAACTAACAGCTCAGTTCATGAAAATTTTGTTGAATAAGAGAATGTTACTCTTGTTATAATGACGTCATCTACTTAAACCAACAATAGAATTAAATTACTGTTATGTGTGTAAATATGTAGGAATTGTATTTGTTGCAATAAGAACCAAATGATGAGGTAGTATGATGGTTTGGCAATGAAGGATCAACAAATGTGGAAATTACTCTGTACATACAATTTCTTTGAAGAAACCAGGGGAAAATGCATTGTTGACATGAAGTTGATAGTCCTAGGAGTAACAATGTCTAACAAGAGAATGACAAGGGTTGTAGACTTGGTCAACACGTTGAAAGGTTCATTATAGCCTACACTAGGAACATGAGTAAAACCCTTTGTAAAGAGCTGTGCCGTCTAGGGATCTATTGAGATAACTCTCTTGTATTTTATGAAATAAATCTATTTGTAACTTACAAAGTTGGTTTTGGAAGGGAAAGGAACGAGACGTAGTTTTGTAGGAGTTTAAGTATTGTGTGCAAAGTAGTATAGTGCCTACTCAATCATGTACATCACTCCCAAAAAAAGTCGCTCGAAAAACGAACACTTGCCTTTGGAAGACCAATTTCAATGCTTTATGTAGTGGGGTATCATGATTGAACATCGCAATGTCCCAATATAAGAAAGGACTAGCCTACCCAATAGAGAGAACACAAAAGTGGCGTATGATCTTTTTCCAATGAATATGAAGATTTCAGTACCCCATGACCTTACTCATTAAGATCGTGGATCGGATTTGACTTCTTTAGGTAGCCACCTACCTACAGGTACCATAGGTTATCATGCTCATCCATTTGCATTGCATCTAATTGATCTCGGATGCTCTGTAGAATGCTACTGCTATTCCTTTAATTTCCTCAGCCAATGCTGTTTCGTAGTAGTCTCTTAATTGCGAGATAAAACCTTGCTCTTTCTCTCTATAAAGTACGTTGGGAATCAAAGACAACACTCTTGATGGGGAATTAATGATAGCTTGAAATTAGGAAAATAAGATTAAAATAGAGTTTGATGTAGACTATATTTAGTTGTTAAGACCTAAGATGCTTGAATCCTCCATTTCAGAGGAAGTACCCATGCCAAATGGATTGGATGTGGGTAAAGGTATGGGATCCTTGTCGAATCTGTTGACTCTGAATTTAATACATATTGTGACTAAAATTAAAGTTAGCTTCTCCTTTAAAATGATTTATAATTTGTATTTCACATTTATAAACTTGAAATGAAATCTAAATGAATTATTACTATTTACAATTTAATTTGTTTTAAATATACAACTGAATATTTAATATATCTCCTTAAAAAAATGCATCTAAATTTGTCATTATATAAATTTCTATAAATATTTTAAGTTTATAAGATATATCCACATACCCATGTGTATATTTTGGATCCTTTTTAGCGTATCCCGATCTCCTAGATTTTAGACAAGAAAAAAAGGATTTGACTACTAGATATGTACCCCTATCCGACATGGGTACCCGAGTCCAAGCTACATAGGTTTAGACTAGAGTTTTTGCTTTTGAGATAAATATGAAATTCTAATTAAACCAAGATGTGGCATGTTGACAAGGAAATTATCCTTCAATCTTGAGGATTAAAGGGTTTGTGTTTGGGAAGTTAGTTGAATTGTGGGATTTTGGATTGATTATTGTGCCTTCATCATGTTCGAGTTGAAGATATCGAAAATTTTTATTGGAAGATATAGGGGTTGGCATCCATGAATCACAATGTATTTAAGTACTATCTCCAAGAGAAATCTACACATTTCATTTCAATTGAGAAAGGAAGTTTGGAAGTTTGAACTCTTTTCTTGTTGACAATAGTACAAATAGATTATAAATTATAAGCAACTAATTTTTTTGTAAATTTTTTTCATATTCTTGAAACTTGTAAAGTTTTTTGAAAAGAGATGTACACATTTCAATCATAAATTAGAGGAGACTGAGTAAGATTTTCTAGTTGTTAGTACTTCTATCTGAACCTCAAGATATGCAGTTGTCCTCTTATATACCTCTGCTATTGCCCTTTAACTTTGATATTTATTGCAAAATCATTATCTGGAATTCAAAAGCACAAGAATCATCTTGTATGAGTTACTGATATCATTTGTCATATGTGTTGCTTCTCAATCCACATAGAAATTGGACATGGTTTCTTCTTGGAAAGTTAAGGCTACAAGTGGTTTAGGCATCTTACCAGTATCAGTTGTCATGTGTACTGTTGTTCCTGAATCTGTATAGAATTTTGCATGGTTTCTTCCTGGAAAGTTAAGGCTTCAAGTGGTTCTGGCATCTCTTTTCTTGATCAGCATAACCATACTTGTAATAACATTCTATGATAGTGTAGTCAGTCCTACTCTGGCAGTTCCGTTTCGTTAGTCCTTTTATGGATTGGGCATTAAACCTTTTGGAGATTCTCGTTTTGTTTCTGTTGAATAATGACTTATGATGCTGCTGAAATAGTCAAATAAGTTAGGATTTAATGCTGACATGGAATTGAAGTTGTTAAAGTTGTGTTAGGCTTGATCTAGTCTTCAGCTATTTTTTAGGTATTTTCTGTTATGTAACGTACAACAGATTTGGCTACCGTTTTTTATGTTTTTTCTGTTTAAATAAGCTGTATAAATAAGTGATTGAATACTCAATAAAAATTTGCTTCATCCCTTTTCTTCTTTCTCCATAAAGAATACCAATAGAGTGGTATCGGAGCTTTTTTTCTTGAGGGACCTGTGAGTTGAGGGGAAAAAAAAAAAAAAACCCATATTCACAAACACTCAAATTCAAGCCAACAATCTACAAAGATGGAAGCAGAATCAAGTCACGGAATGTCGGCAACACCGATATTTGGCGGCGACAACTATCAGGTATGGGTTATTAAAATGAAAGTCCATCTCAAGGCACATGATCTTTGGGAAGCAAGTGAGGAAGATTACGTAGTCATTGATTTGCCGGCCAATCCAACTGTGAACTAAATAAAGATTCACAAGGAGAGGAAGATAAGAAAGGCTAAAGCCATGGCCTACTTGTATGTTGCAGTTTCTCCTAATATTTTCACAAAAATCATGAACCTGCCTTCAACAAAATCCATTTGGGATCATCTCAAAGAAGAATACCAAGGCAATGAACGAGTGAAGAATATGCAAGTGTTAAACTTGATCAGAGAGTTTGAAATGCAAAGAATGAAGGAGTTAGAAACTGTGAAGGAGTACATTGACATGTTGCTTAGCCATGCTAACGAAGTGAGATTGTTAGGTAAGGATTTTTCTGATCAAAGAATCATTGAAAAAATACTTGTTACACTTCTAGAGAGATATGAAACCACATCTCTTCTCTAGAAAATGCAAAAGATTTGTCAAGCATTTTCTTGGCAGAGTTACTTAATGTTTTATAGGCTCAAGAACAAAGAAGGCTTGTGAGGATAGGAGGAGCCGTCGAAGGAGCTTTGCAGGCACAAGCAAGGCCTACCGATGAAAAAAAGGTTTGGAATGCAAATGCTGGAAACAACAATAGTGGAAATTATCCACCTTGCTCATATTGCAAAAAAATCAATCATCCACAACACAAGTGTTGGTGGAGGCCCGATCTAAAGTGCAACAAATGTGGTCAATTAGGTCACATCACAATTGTGTGCAGATCACAACAAGAAGAAAGAGAAGCTAGAGCTGCTGCTGACCAACATGAGGAGGATGAGTTATTTTAACTCTACTAAAAAAAAACCATATCCATGCCTATGCCCCAAAACTCTTAACCATACCTATGCCTCATAAGTATAAACCATAAAATGCCCATATGCTATATCCAAGACATGCCAAAATTAAAATGCTTTGCATTTGCAGCTCAAAGGCAATGAGGAGTATTGAATAATGACTTATGATGTTGCTGAAATAGTCAAATAAGTTAGGATTTAATGTTGACATGGAATTGAAGTTGTCAAAGTTGTGTTAGGCTTGATCTAGTCTTCAGCTATTTTTTAGGAATTTTCTGTTATGTAACGTGTAGCAGATTTGGCTGCCTTTTTTATGTTTTTTCTGTTTAAATAAGCTGTATGAATAAGTGATTGAATACTCAATAAAAATTTGCTTTATCCCTTTTCTTCTTTCTCCATAAAGAATACCAACAGTTTCCTTATTCACCACTATTTGTATTATTTTGGTATTTGCTGAAGTTGTTGTTCCTTTTGTTCCTAAAAGGTGGGTTGAATTGTTTGGTCAATCATTTGTTGCAAACCTCGTCCTCTTGAGTTGGAACCACCTTCTTCTCTATTTTCTTTCCTCGAGAGCTCTCTCTAAAAAAAGATTGAGCATGGTTGACGAATCTTTTCCTCTTTGTATTGCGAAGCTAACATTTTCGCTCATGATTCTATAGAGAATGAAGAAATTAGTTAAGAGAAGGAAACTGTTTATTTGTAGGCATTGCCTCACGAAAGTTTTTGGTCCAAAGCTAACGCTTTCTTAGTTTTCTGAAATATACATGTTAATAGTGTATAGGTTTTTGCATTTATAGATTTTTATTATCAGATGTATTCCCCAATGGAGAGAGAACCCTTCTTTAAGCTGTGAAAGGATTCTTCAAGAGTGCTTTGTTCTTAGTAAACGTTGGGAAGAAATTGCTTTTTCATACAATTTCATTATTTTTTGTTGTTTCACATCCTATTAGCATGTTGGGTGTAGGATCTATGAAACTTGCTAGCCATTGTTATTGTATTATGTAAATTTAGAATTAGTTTTCTTGACTTTTTGATTTTCAAAGAAGAATGTTAAATTGTATGGATACAGGGCTAGAGTATTGGTTAAAGGCTTGTAACTTTGTATTGTGAGCTTGAACTAGTCACAACAATATAGCCCAAGGAAGAATGCTATGATTCACAATGAATTAAAAAAATGAGAAATAAAAAATTGAAGTGAGGAAGTGATTGATTAAAACAAATAGTTTCAAACCGAGAAAATGAATTGAGAGAGTGATTAACTAAAAAAAAAAAAATCTATTCACTTTTCCACGATCAATTAAGGTGTTAAATCCTGAGTATTTGTTTATAAAAATTAAAAAGAAAAATGATTTGAATTTATTCTAGTAGATGAAAAGGCCTTTTGGTATGGTAGATGATATCGCCTTGGACTATGGTGATATGCCAAAGATTGTATGTTCTTGGTGCTTATGATGCCATCAATTATGGCTCTCTACTCTTTTGATATCCACACGAGTTATATGGTCGCATTCTGTTGGTTTTCTCGTTTCACTCTTTGTTATGTTCTTCATTTATTGTAAGATAATTAAAGTATATGATCGTTCCTGTGTAATTCATTCTTAAATTATACGTGAGCTAGGTAGTCCATCTCTCTTATTTACCTGGTTAGATAATACGTTCAGTCATTGTCAACTTTATTTTTGAGGCTTCAGTTCAAATGCAAAGCTATCTTAAGTTATGTGTTTAGACACATTAATACGTGACATATCTGTATGTATGTTGCATCTGCTCATATTCTTTAATTTCTATTCTTTATAGCTAGTTCTGTTTGACTGAATAACAATGGAAAAAGTAATCAATCTTGCAGGTGAATAATAAATTGAAGGTGCTGAATCTCTATAACTGTTGTAAAATAACTTCAATTCCTGATTTATCTGGTCACAAGTCCCTAGAAAAGCTGACACTCGAGCTTTGCGTAAGTCTGAAAAGTATTCACAAGTCAATAGGGGATTTGGAGAATTTATGCCATCTGAACTTGAAGGATTGTTCGAGCCTTGTTCAGTTTCCCAATGATGTCTCTGGGCTAAAGCGTCTTAAGGTACTCATTCTCTCTGGTTGTTCACAGATTAAAAATTTGCCTCAGAATATTGGCAGCATGAATTCTTTACAAGAACTTCTCGTTGATAACACTGCCATAGAAGAATTACCTGAAACTATATTCCGGCTAGCTAGCCTTGAAAGGCTTTCCCTGAACTCTTGCAAATTCTTAAGACGACTACCTATGTACATGAGACAGCTTAGATCCTTGAGGGAACTTTCTCTTCATAGTTCCGCATTGGAGGAATTACCTGATTCTATAGGTGAGTTGGGAAATCTTGAGATTCTAAATTTGATGCGGTGTAAATCGCTGACTGTGATTCCAGATTCAATTGGCAATCTTAAATCATTGGCCAGTCTCTGGCTTAATGGTAGTTCTGTGGAAGTTATACCAGCATCAGTTGGTTCACTATACTATCTAAAAGACTTATCAGTTGGAGATTGTCAGAGTTTACACACATTGCCTGTCTCTATTGAAGGGTTATCTTCATTGATTAGGATTCAGTTAGACAGGACTGCAATCACTGGTTTACCTGATCAATTTGGTTCCTTGAAATCCCTTAGGAAACTTGAAATTAGAGATTGCAAGAATCTTGATTCACTACCAGATTCAATTGGAAACATGTCGGCCCTTCATACATTAATCTTGAACAAAGCTGTCATAATAGAGTTACCAGAATCTATAGGGAAGTTGGAAAATCTCACCCTGCTGAGACTGAACCAGTGCACAAAACTAAGCAAATTACCGGCCTCATTTGGAAACTTGAAGAACCTGCACCATCTGTTTATGGAGGAGACTTCCGTTACCGAATTACCTGAAACATTTGGGATGCTTTGTTACTTAAGGACATTGAAAATGGCAAAGAAGCCCTGCCCCCCGGTGCCTCAGATTTCTGAAACATTGGAGCTAGCTACTAGTGCAGAGAGGAAGGTGCTTCCGTCTTCTTTCTCAAATCTTTCCTTGCTAGTAGAATTCAATGCTCGTGCTTGGAAGATATCCGGGAAGATACCTGATGATTTTGAGAAGTTATCATCTTTAGAGGATTTGAATTTGAGTCACAATGATTTTTACAGTCTCCCATCTAGTATGAAAGGACTCCAGCTTCTCAAAAAGCTTGTATTGTCGGACTGCAAATTGCTTAAAGTTCTTCCTCCACTTCCCTCGAGTTTACACGAATTGAATGCTGCGAACTGCACGTCACTAGAAAGCTTGTCTGATCTCTCAAATTTGCAGAATTTGATAGAGCTAGAATTCACAAATTGTGAGAAACTAGTGGATGTCCCAGGCATCGAACAATTGAAATCCTTGAGAAGGTTGTACATGGCAGGTTGCAGTTCTCATGCCTCTACGGTGATACAGAAACTTGACAAGGTAACACCCCCCCCTCTCTATCACGTATGCATATGCATCTACACTGACATTTCATCAAATATTATGACATGAAGCAGCATGGAATTTTACTAGTTACTTTTTCTGGATGCAGATTGCTTTGAGAAATTTATATAACTTAGGTATACCTGGAAGTGATATCCCAGATTGGTTTACTCGAGATGAAGTTTGCTTTTCCAAAAAGAAAGATAATGCAATTAAGAGTGTGATTATAGCTGCTGTTGTCTCCATTAACTCTCAAATCCAATATGATTCAAGATACGAGTTGCCTGTTATTGTCGAGGTTGAAGCAAAGATTCTGAGGGTGACTAGAGCAGTTTTTAATCATGCATTGTACTTAAGAGGAGTCCCATCTTCGCAGGAGGATCAACTTTATTTGTGCCGATATCCGGATTGTCATCCATTAGTTACAATATTAGAAGACGGTGACAAAATACAGGTGACAAGGCGCAACCCTCCATTTGATCCTGGAGTTACCCTTGAGAATTGCGGGATACATTTAATTTACGAGAATGATGATGATTATGATGGGAACGAAGAATCTTTAAACAAAAAGTTACATCCTGTAACACAGAAATTGAGTAAGTTTATTGGCTCTCCTGAGGAACATAATATTATTTCAAACTTTAATCAGGAAGGCATGTTGAAGAAATTAAACAAGACGGAGCTGGGCTTTGAAGATTTCAAGAGATTCATCCATTATCATCTTTTTATTTTGTTGTTTTGTTTATTTATTTTGTTTTGTATTATTTTATATTATTTCTTAAATTATCTTTGTATTATTTTTTAGTGTTGTAATCTAATAGAATAATATTTAATCCTAGATAATAGGGTTGTAAATTAAATTTGTGTCACTTTTTTAATTATTCTTGAACTTGTCCCTCTCCAGATTTTAGATACCAAACACGTGAAATTAATGTATGTAACTTAATTTCTATCAACTTCTTATTTGAATTTTGAAATTAATTTGACCTCGATTTCATATATATTATTTAATTATTCTCAAAAACTCATCAGTCTATTCTATATAAAAAAAAAACATAATTAATTAATGCATGTAAAATCACATCACGTATGAATTATATATGGTATTATCAATTTGAAACCCAGCCCAAGACACATGTTATTATGGCCATTTATATGCATATATATGTATTGTTAACTGAAAGTGCATGATTTATCAGCTTAAGCCTTTAAATTTTAGAGTTGCTACAATTTGGAATTCGTTTTTACATTTCGCTTCAGAGTCTTAAAATCTCATATACGACACTGTATATATGGTATTATAGTTTGAAGCCTTGCCCAAGGCACATGTTATTATGATCGTACATATGCATATCATATATATGTATTGCTTAACTGAAACTGCATGATTTATGTATGTATGATACATTCGCATATTTAGAACAAGTCAAATCATTAATTAATTATTTATATATGAGCAATTAATTTGAGGAGGAGAAGGAATGCAAGTCATCTCGTTTTTTATGATCGATGTGTCATAATTAATAGTTCATAAAAATTAAGGTCACATGCACGCATGTGTGCATATATATACAAATCCTTCGTGCAGAGGTAAAATCTGGTGCATATATATATATATGTTGCTTAATTTGCTAACATATTTATAAAAAATAAAAAGGAATTAAAGATTCGAAGTTGCATCTACTTTGTGCTGTGCTGTGATTTACGAAAAATACGTCACAACCTTATTAATTATATAAATATGTAAATCACAATATCGATTTCTTTTTTGTTAAACATAAACATTGGAGTGAAATTCAAGAAATTGACTCGTCAAAAAAAAATCTCCACTTTCAATTGGGCTTAAAAGGGGAATTATATTAATATATGGCCAAGAAAAGTTTACAAATTGGCTAAGAGGCCTGTTCCTGCGATTATTTAATAAAATAAAGTAAATATATATATATATATTTTAACTTAAATTTTAATTTTACCTCCAAATACATTAATGCCCTAATTCTTCCCTTACAATTCCTTCCACGTAAAAACAACTCTTCACACATACGACTCCTCGTTGAGGAGGCAGCGTATCATCTTATAGCTTGAAGCATTGACTTTCTCCAATTTTACACTTAAATGACATGTCTAGCTTCTTTCTTGATGCAATCATCAATGAAGACCCGGTCCAAAATTAACTTAATCATATTAGAATAATATTTTAATACTTCATATATTTAAAATTCTACTTGATTTAGGATTTTACTTCATGTTTTTACTTTATTTAGGATTTTATTTCATGTTTAATTAGGGTTTTATTTTTATTAGTATTCTAGTTGAATTTTGTTTACAAATATTAGATGGATTTAAATTCACCAAACACTATAAATATGCCTAAGATCTAGAATTTGTAATTAAGTTTTCTCAATACAAATTTTTGCAACATATTTGAGTTTTCTTAACAAAACAATTTTGTTTTTGTGTCTTTTTGATAGTCAAGATTCGGCCATTAAAGTTTATTTTTTCAAGGATTTATTTTGATATATTTCCTTCATACATGCACTACATGCTGCATCACTTCTCATCATAAGAATTCAACGGTAACTTTTCTTTCTTCACACGACAATTGCTTCATTGTTTTTTTTTTTTCCCGTCATTGTGAAGTTATTTTTTGCCTTCTTCCAGTGCACAAAGGCAGTGCATTTTAATTTCTCCATCTCCAGGGAATGGTATTTTTCACCATGTTAAAGATTAAGAGCTCTTTGAAACTCAATTCAATACTCTAGTTTACCAGTCTCTCTCTACTCCTTACTCAAAAATCAACCCACAACAGATTATATAAAATTGGAAACGAAAAATGAAAAATAAATTAAAGTAAAAGAGCAATCAAACCAAACAGTAGACGTTGATTTATCTTGGTTCAGATTGCAATATGCAATCCTACATCCAGCCTTGATCTCGAGAGCCAATTCCATTAGAAACTGCTTGAACAAGATTACAAGAACTCTCTTTTCTCTCTCACACAAGTTCACTACCCCCATACAAGAGAATACAAAGACAAACTTTTCTTCTAACCCGTTCTCTCTCTCGACAACCTCACTTGCATTTAGAGAAAACAGTTTGAATGAGTAAATGATGTTCTATGCGACTGCTTATACTCAATGTCTAAAATAACTCTCATAATATAACCACTAAGTTAACTAATCTAACTTAGAAAAAAATCCAGTCGCACTTTATCTTCATTGTAACAGGTTTTATTCTTCATCTTCTAGAAATAATTCTTCATGCAAAAACCTAACAAATCTCCACTATTTTTGCATGCATATCTTCTAGAATTTGGCTCCATCAATTTGCTCTCTTCTTGGACCTACAAAACAACTAATCATTCACAAATATAAATGTGTAAGAGCCTCAAACAATGATGTAATTTTAACATTGGTACTGCTTTTGAAAACATATCAACAAAATTATCTTCTCCTGCTATCTTTATCAAATCTATTTTCTTCATATCAAGGACTTCTCTGATAAAGTGATAGCTAATATCAATGTGCTTAGTTCTTTCATGGTGTGCTTGATTTTTAGCTAAGTGAATAGCACTTTGGCTATCACAATTTAATATTGCCTTAACCTTTCTACCTAGGAATTCACTTACTAAACCTCTCAACCATAGGCTCTCCTTCATAACTTCTGTAACCGCTATATACTCAGCCTTAGTGGTTGAGAGTGCCACTACCAATTGCAAATTTGTTTTCCAGCTTATGGTAGCATTCCATAGCTTAAATACAAAACCGGTAGATGACCTCCTTCTATCTAAGTCTGTTACATAGTCAACATCAGTGAATCCTAGTATATTAGGCTCATCTTCTTCACAAACTCTACCATAAACTAAAGTCATGTTTATTAATCTTTTAAGGTACCTAAATATCCATTTTACTGTAGCCCAATGTTCCTTATCCGGATTAGCCATAAACCTGCTAGCAACACTCATAGCATGAGCTAAGTCCGACCTAATATGCACCATACAATACATGAGGCTACCTACTGCACTAAAGTAGGGTATCTTGCTCATTTCTTTTATGCTCTCTTTATCATTAGGTGATTTGTTGTGGGATAGCTTAAAGTGTTGTGCAAAAGGAACATTTACCTCATTTGCATCATGCATTTGAAATCTCTTAATCGATTTCTCTAGGTATGCTTTTTGAGATAACTTGATTAACCTCTTTTATCTATTTCTTTCTATTTCAATCCCTAAAATCTTACTTCCCTTAGCTCCTTCATCTCAAAAGTTGAATTTAATTGCAGCTTTAACCTATGAATTTTCATATCTGATTGGCTAGCAATCAGCATGTCATCCACATAAAGAAGGAGATAGATAACGATTTTAAATGAAATATACTTAAAATAGACACAACAATCAAAGGCACTTTTTTTGAAGCCTTGGTTGATCATGAATGTATCCAATTTCTGATACTATTGTCTAGGAGATTGCTTAAGTCCATATAAGAACTTCTTTAGCAAGCATACTTGCTCCTTCTTACCCCTAACCTCAAATCCCTTAGGTTGATCCATTAGAATGTCCTCTTCTAATTCACCATGAAGGAATGCGGTGGTCACATCCATTTGCTCTAGATTTAAGTCCAAATGGGCTTTCATTGCAAGTAAGATTGTAATAGAGGTATGCCTCACTACCAGTGAGAAAATCTCACTAAAATCTACCCCAAGCCACTTGGGTGAATCCTCTTGCTACTAACCTAACTTTATACCTAGGTTTTTTGCTCATTATCTGCCTCTTCTTTAATCTTAAAGAGCCACTTACAGCCTACCACCCTTTTACCTAAGGGTTTATCAACCAAAACCCAAGTTTTATTCTTATTAAGGGAATCCATTTCCGATCTCATTGCATCCAACCATAACTCAAAATTCTTTGATCTCATAGCCTCTTCATATGTACGAGGTTCATCACTAGCTATCTCTTATACACATAATAGTGCATATGAGACTAAATCAGAGTATCCATACCTAATAGGAGGTCTAACCTCCCTCATTTGCCTATCTCTTGCCACATTGTACCTACCTATACTAGGGGAACTATCTAAACCTGAAGATCCAACACTTCCAAAAAGCTAGAATCTCTCAGAACATGAGGGATTATCACTGCCACTTTGCTAGAAACTCTCTAAGGTAGGGGAATTAGGATCAACATTATGTTGGTCCATTTGCAAAGGATAATCAGCATTGTCAGTGTGTTGATCTACTGCCAATTCCATGGGATTATTCATGGCAGCATCTTGAACTTGTTGTTCCAACTCAACAGCCTTCCATTTCACTATCACATCCTTTTGATTACCTACCTTATCATCATTTAAGAAAGTATCTTCACCGAAAGTCACATCCCTACTAACCAAAGTCCTTGGCAATCCTTCTTCTAGGGCCCATAACTTATTTCTCTTTACCTCATTAGGATAACCTATGAAAAGATACCTCTTGGCTCTAGGCTCCAATTTCCCTTGCTTAACATGTGTATAAGCAATGCAGCCAAATACCTTTAGATGCTCTAAGCTTGGCTTATGGCCATGCCACATTTCATAGGGTGTTTTAAACTCTATTGCAGCTGAAGGAGACCTATTAATTACATAGGCAGCTATTGTAACAGCTTCTCCCCATAATGATTTGGACAACATAACATGGATTAACATGCATCTCACCCTTTCTAAAAGGGTCATATTCATTTTCTTAGCTAGGCCATTTTGCTTGTGGTTTCCGGGAACTGTTAGATGCCTAAGGATGCCACTTTCTTTACACATTTGAGCAAGTTCTTTGTTACAAAATTCAAGACCATTATCTATTCTAATAATCTTGATTCTCATACCTTTCTAATTCTCTATTAAGGTTTTTCAAGTTTTGAAAGCTTAAAAAGTTTCACCTTTTGATTTAATTACATATACCCAAACCATCCTAGAGAAATCATCTATGATAGATAAAAAAGACCTTACCCCACCATGTGTTAAAGATTGACTAGGGCCCCATAAATTAGAATGAATGTATTCTAAAGAGGCTTTAGATATGTGGTTTGCTTTCTTAGGGATTTTTACCTTGGAAGACTTGCCAAAAATACATGTTTCACATTGGTCCAAATCTATTAAATTTTCATCCCCAAGGATACCCTGTTTGGACAGTTCTCTAAGTCCCTGCTCACTAATGTGAGCCATTCCTTTGATACTCTTAAAACTCCACCATGCCCTTTATAGGAATGACCACTTTTATCCAATTCTCCTAGGGATATTTGTAATACCTAGGAATCTTTTAAGGGTATAAATGGTATTTGATGAATGGTATAACTGGAATTATTGAAAGAAAGAGGCTGTAGGGTACACTATCGCAGTCTTAAGTGACCGAAATGACTGGAGGGAGTACCCCAGACCCTAGATAGATAAAGAAAATATAATGGTATTGACGAGTAATTTTAGTTATGATTTTAGGTATCAAAAGAAATGGGATTGGGAATAGTTTTTGGTACAGCTGTCAATCGGACTGAGAAAATCAAATCGACGTAGGGAACATCCGAAAAATCAACGGAGTGTCTTGAGGACTTAGATTTTGTATATGAAACAACCCTTGAGCGATTTTGGGTTGAAACTAATGGATTTAAGGTCAAATTGACCAGCCGGGCCTAAGTTTAATTTTCAAAATTTACTCGAAAGAGGTTAAAAAGATAGTTTTTCAGAAATTTCGAGGGTTAAACGAAGAGTACAAAGCTTGTGGGCCTTAGTGATATTGTTGGATAGTTCAGGGGTGCTTTGGAAAGGGCTAAAATGGCACTTGAAGAAATAGGGGGGTTGAAGTGCAATTATGGAAAGTTGGTGGTGTGAACGCAAGGAAGAAATACAATCGCCGCCTTCCACCCCACGTAGCTGCCGATTCCGGCAATGGAACGGGTAAGGGTGACCTGGGGGAGGTAGTATACGGCCGTGGGAAGCTTGGAGGCCAAGCCTCGGCCAGTGATTAGCTGAGATGTGGTCGGTTTTTAGCTATAAAAGGAGGCCAAAAACTTTAAGATTTTGGCATCAAATTCGTTGAGTTTGAGGATGAATCGAAGCCAAGGGATAGAGGGTTTTTGCTCATTGGTGTGTGGGCATCATTTCTGAAGCATTTGGGAAGCAAATGAGTGTGTTTGATGGCCGTTTGAAGCTTGATCGGAAAACCCTAGGCGGACCACCTACCGCCGCCTGCAACTGCCCATTTGGGGCACATTTCGATGTCCTTTCGACCGAAAAAACATGCCATCGTGATCGAATCTTTGAGGGCTTCAAGGGGGTACCATTTGTTTGGCCATTGGAGTCATCGTCGTCGGTGGCTGGAGAATTAGGGAAGAAGGTGACGCATGAGCTGCATGCGCCACACTCCACACGTAGCCACACGCCAGGCACGTGAGGGCGCATGAGAAGGGCAGTTTTGGTATTTCTTCTTCTAGTATTTTTCTTAAATTAATTTAGGAATTATTGTGTTGAAATATTTGGGAAAAGGGTTAAGGAAATAATTATTTTGGAATTATCGAGGTGAAAATTGGGAGAAAAATAGAAGAAATTATGAAAAAAATTGAGGAAAATGGACTTTGATGCTTCTTTAATTAAATATGGTGTTTAGAAAGTGTCATGGCTCAAGGTTGAGAATAAATTCAAGTGTTTGTGATTTGACACGCAAATCAAGGTAGTGCAAGAGGATCGAGGTGATTCGAATACATTCGAAGTGAGTGTTCACCCCTAAAACTTGATTTACTATAGGTGCTTCTACCCTAAAAACTTAGTGTTTGTTCTATCTAAATGTATTGAGATTTCATGCAAAATGGTTTTGTTGCATGCAAACGATAACCGGTGATAGTTGATTTTATGAGGGAGGTTCGTCCCTAAACGTTTTGTACTTGTGCATTGCATTTTATAAAATGTTATTTATATGATGCATTGAATTGTGAAATGTAGCATTGTCTTGCGTTTTGTGTGTTCATATGGAATGTCAGCCTAAGATGTTGTCTGGATAATGTAGCCATAATTCTCCTAGGGCGTGACGGAATAATAAGGGTATCTTGTACTGATGTGCATGCCGAGATAACTGACTTGGTTTCTGTGCCAGGCCATTTGGTCAGGGAAGTTGCACTAAGATGACTAGGTGGTCCATATTGTGTTGTTCATGTGGGATGTCAGCCTAGGATGTTGTCTGGATAGTGTAGCCATAATTCTCCAAGGGCATGACAGAATAATAAGGGTATCTTGTGCTGGTGAGTATGTCGGGATAGCCACCTTGGTTTCTGTGCCAGGCCATTTGGTCAGGGAAGTTATATTAGGATGACTAGGTGGTCCATGTGAAATTTTGGAGTTGGGATTGTGTGGTGATTCCTGGATGCTTAGAATGGGAACGTGATCTCCGATGTAAATGTAGTGAGCCGGGCTCCTGCGTTAATGTGACCCTCTTGAGCCAGGAGTTGACCAAATGGAAAGAATTTTAAAGGGCATGCTAACACATGTAATGAGGAACGAGCCGCCGAGGCATACCACTCACGTGTTAGATCAGTATTGCCGACAAAGACCCCCGGTGTTCAGGGGAAAAACAGAAGACGACCCCTGCATGACAAAGTTTTGGATGGAGCAAACTGAGAAGCTGCTGCAACATTTGTAGTGTAGTGACGAAGAGAAGGTTAACTATGCTACATTCATGTTAGAGGAAAAAGTTGCACGATGGTGGCAATCAGCCCAGCGAGCTTTACAGAGGACACCCAAGCAAGTGGAGCAAGATCTAAGGCTGAGGCAAGCTCAACCTGTGACTTGGGCAAGATTCAAGGAAGCGTTTGACGCAAAAAATTTTCCTCGGAGCTAGAGAGAAGAAAAGACTTAGGAGTTCATGAAGTTGAAGCAGACTGACGAGATGTCAGTGACTTAATATGACATCAAGTTTACTCAACTGATTAGGTACGTGCCTATGTACGAAGCCGATGAGTGGCAGAAGGCACATAAGTTTGTGAGTGGACTAAAAGTGGGACTGCAGCAAGCTCTTAGCTCGTGGACGATGGACACTTATAACGAGGCATTGGATAGAGCCTTAGCCACGAAGACTAATCTACTACGTGTCGGATTGATTAGATAGGAAGAAAAGAAGAAAGATCCGAAAGGTAGGGAACATAAGTCAGATGGAAGGAACTCCAAAGATAGTGGGCTGTGTCCCCAATGTAACAAGATACACTTAGGGAGACAATGTTTCCAAAGACGTGTCCGCTGTTTTACATGCGGTGAAGAAGGACACAAGGAAAAGGAGTGCCCTAAGAATAAAGAGGCACCTCCAACTGGGAATCGAATGAGGATCACATGAATTACGTGTCAACAACCTGGTCATTACTTGAGCGAATGTCCAAAGAGGTAGAAAGTGGAGCAATTGGGAAAAGCGAATGAGGCACAAAAACCTCGTCCTGGACGAGTTTTCTACTTGTCAAAAGATGACGAAGAGATCTACCTGACAATGGAGAAAGGTACATCGAGTTAGCTCAATTAAATTTTGATAATTTTTTATGATCATGGCATATGCATTAGCATCAGAGTGGGCTGGGAGAGTTAGGAGTCAAATCAAATGGGTTCTAAGGACACGATTGGAAATGATATTAAGTATTATGAATTATCTTGGGATGTGTGTAAACCGCCTGTTTAGAGCTACAATGGGATATTCTGGAAAATAAGAAACATGTTTGGTAAGCATGGATCGTGTTAAGATGTGAGCAAGGAATGATTGCCAAGGAATAGGAATGATATATTTAGGATATTACAATTGGGAGTCATTAGCAATAGCAGTGATTCAATTATCATGAGTCAAATTTTGAGGACGAAATTTATTAAGAGGGGGAGAATGTAATACCTGGGCAAGATGTAACCAATGCATCCGCACTATCATAATCATACTCACATAGGGAGGATGAAATTTTAGAATTTGATTTTTCAATAAATTCTTTCTTTCTTTTAGGGCAGAATTTCTTAATATGACCCTCTTCATGGCAATGATAACATTTAAACTGTTTCTTGCCATTCTTAGACTTGGATCTAGAATTCCCCCTTGGTTTAAACTCTCTCTTTTCAGTCCCACTTCTTGTAGTAAGGACATCTCTAACAATTTTTCCTTCTATTTTTTTGTTGTAACTCCTTAGAATTCAATGCTCCTATAACATCTTCTAAGGTTAGTGTATTCCTACCATGTTTAAGGATATCCACAAAAGTTTCATATGACTTAGGTAAAGAATGTAATAACACAAGGGCTTTATCTTCATCATCAAAGTTCACATATATATTTTCTAAGTCAAAACACAACTTATTAAACTCATCTATGCGTCTATACAATTCCTACCCTTCTTGCATCTTAAAGGTAAAGAATTTTGCCTTCAAGAATAGTCTACTAGATAGGGATTTTGTCATATACAAACTCTCTAACCTAAGCCATAACTCTGCTGTAGTTTCCATTTTTGAAACTTCTTTAAGAACTTTGTACCCTAAACTTAGAATTAGGGTGTTGTATGCCGTCTTGATGATTTCCTTCTTCTTTTCTTTAGGATGATCATTCGACATTTTTGACTCTCCATCGAGAGCCTCTTCTAATCCTAAATTACCCGATAAAGCTCTCATTTTCATTCTCCAAAGTCCGAAATCATTAGACCCATTGAACTTTCCAATGTCATAACGGGCAGTAGAGGCCGCAGAAGCCATTTCAGGGAAGAATCCTATTGATTTCTAGGGTTCTTGGCAATTCTTGAAAGAGGTCTTGGCTCTGATACCAATCTGTTAGGATTAGGAGCTCTTAGAAACTCAATTCAATACTCTAGTTTGCCAACCTTTCTCCACTCCTCACCTAAAAATCAACCCACAATAAATTATATAAAACTTGAAATGAAAAATAGAAAAGAAATTAAAGTAAAAGAGCAATCAAACCAAACAATAGGCGTTGATTTATCCTGGTTCATATTGCAATATGCAATCCTACATCCAGCCTTAATCCCGAGAGCCAATTCCACTAGAAACTGCTCGAACAAGATTACAAGAGCTCTCTTTTCTCTCTCACACAAGAGAATACAAAGACAAAATTTCACTCTAAGTCTTTCTCTCTCTTGGCAATCTCACTTGCATTCAGAGAAAATAGTTTGAATGAGTGAATGATGTTCTATGCGACTGCCTAGCCCGTGACTCCTATTTATAGAACATAGGGGGCGTCAATTACAACAGGTTATTTTATATACTCAATGTCTAAAATAACCCTCATAATATAACCACTAAGTTAATTAATCTAACTTGGAAAAAAATACAGTCGCACTTCATCTTCATTCTAACAGGTTCTATTCTTAATCTTCTAGAAATAATTCTCCATGCAAAAACCCAACACACCATTTTTACACCATTGAAGTGTTTAATTAATTTCCAGGTATTTTTCTCCTATTTCAGCTCCTAGCTACCATTTTTCTGTCTGTTTATTTTCTTGAAGAAATTTTCTGGAAATGACAACTGCAAGACTTGCTTTGAAACTGGTATCTTAATTTTGTTAGTGTAGAAGCCATTTGTTCCATTAAATACTTCTGAAATTCTATTTAACTTCTAAATATTTAACTTCTATGTCTTAACTTAGTCACTATCAAAAATAGGAAAATAATCAAACCATTTGAAATTAATTTATACATGAACAAAATATAATATATATTACTTTTTAGAACTAGCATATAGCATCACAAAACTTAACAGAGTATTTGGGTTTTAATTCATTGTATTTTACTTTGGAGCTTGGTATATTAGCATTTTAACTATTGTTAGTTTGTATTTTGTTTTTTGTTATTTTGTTGTCGTTGAACAATGGTATTTTTGTAATATTGATGTATTAGTTTTAGGGCTACTACTTAAAGGCTGAGATCCAATTAATAGAAAGATCAATGAGGCGCTATTATATTTTGTCTCTCTCTCATTTGCTTTGTTATGGTATTAGAGCGTTTCTAAACCCTAGGCTCGCGATTTCGTTTCTGGCTGTCGATCACGATTCCTTCTTTGTTGATCTTCGACGATCTTCGGCAAGCCTTAGGTACGTTTCCTCTTTTTGATTGAATCTCCATTGTTCGGAGTTTCTTCTTTTCTGTGACAACAATCTCTTTTGATCGAAGATCTACAAATCAATATCTCTTTGTGGCAATCTCCTGCTATTGATTTCTCTTTTTCTTCCTTGATCGTCCATACTTATTCTATGGCGAATATGTTTCTAGAAATATCTTCTTTGTCAATAAGGAACTCTGCCATTGACATTGTCTTAAGCCCTTACTATTTGCACCACTTCGACAATCCTAGACTATTGCTAATGTCGCAACCTTTGACGGGAGACAACTACTCATCTTGGAGCCGTGCCATGGTCATTGCACTCTCGGTAGAGAAAAAACTAGGGTTTGTAAATGGCTTGATTTCCTAGTCATTAGGTGATGATCCCCTTCTTAATTCTTGGATCCGGAACAATAATATAGTGATTTCATGGATATTGAATTCTGCCTCTAAAGAAATCTCAACAAGTGTCATTTTTTCTAATTCTGCTTATGGCATATGGAATGAATTAAAAGAAAGATATCAACAAGCTAATGGTCCTCGAATCTTTCAACTTAGGAGAGAATTGATGAACTTACAACAAGGACAATTATCGATCAGTGCCTATTTGACCAAATCAAAGGTCATTTGGGATGAATTTAGCAGCTATAGGCCAACTTGTTCGTGTGGAAAATGTACATGTGGTGGTTTGAAGATCGCCAGGTATGCCTATCTTCTATCATTTTATTGCCGATTGAGGACAATGCGCAATTTAAGTTGGGGGATAAGGTGTACTTAGGCATTTATTGGTGTTTGAATTTAATCTATTGTGCAAATAATTTTGTTTGACTCAATAATAATGCTTTGTGTGGTATATATAATTTTATTCAGCACAAAAAAAAAAAAAATTAACTAACCCAAAAATTAAAATAAATAAATAAATAAATAAAAATAAAAATAAAAACTAAAAAATATATATATATTTCAAAAAAATATATAAATAATTAAAAAAATTAAATTTAAAAAAAAATATTTAGATAACTTTTAGTTACTAAACAGTGCAAGAGATTACGGTCAGGTATGATTATTGAAACATTAATTGATTCATTAGCATCATTATTTGCCGTTGAATTGTCATTCTATATTCTCTATGTCTCAGTATTTTAGCATGTCTGTGACTTCTAATGCATTTGGCCATCCTGATCCTGGTGAGGGGAGGTTTTCTTTTGACCAGAGTCAGAGGGAGAATTTTTATCTGTCGGGCTATGACCCAAATCTTTACGCTAAATACCCCAGTTCCTATAACCGTTGGAATTATCCTTGGAACAATGACTCTGTGTTCCAATCTCATGAACCTTTTCCTCCACCACCTCACCAATTTGAGTTAGAACAAGGGGTTAGATCTGATGCTTATCAACCTCAGGATGAAAAATGTTTAGAGGACACCCTTCAGGAGTTTATGCAAGGTCAAATGAGTTTTAATACACAAGTGGTCGAACTTCAAGAACAAACCACTAGAGCCATAGGTGACATTTTAGAACAATTGACCGAGTTTACACAGACCTTGAGCGTGAGTGAACCTGGAGAGTTTCCAAACCAACCTAATCAAAATTCCATAGGCCAATGTCTTGGGGAGGAATCGTCATTCAATGCACCCATAGGTCAAGAGTCGGTCCAATCTATACCCATCCCTAGGAATGATGAATCAATTGAGAGACTTGATGACCCTAGGATGGTACGAGCAATCATAGAAGAAAAATTGGGCCAAAATGCTGTGAGAAAAGAAGAAGCCTGGGAGAAAGAAGAGGATAAAACCCAAGAGCCCAAATGTGAAGATACCATGGGCCTAGCCAAACTTGAGCCTAAATTTATGTCTTTTGGGCTAGTCTATATTATTGGGGATCAAATTAAACCTAACATGTGTGAAGTGTTTGTGCGAATTGATGTGTCGTATTCTAATGTAATAAAGCCAACACCTCCGGATGACATATTTTCAAAATATGTATGTGCATTTATGAGAAAAATCAATTTACATAATTTTGAAAATAACTTTAAAACTGGTGTAATGAATGGGAGTTATTATACGAATAGGTGGGCAACCACTTATTTGATTCTTAACTGGAACAAAAGAAAAAAAAACTCTTAAAAAAATATTTAAAAATATATAATAAAATAAAATAGAGAAAAGAGGGAGACAGACATATCATTGACGGCAACCACTTTTCTGGGGCAGTGCAATCATACTGCCCTATAAAGAAAAATGACACAATATCTTATAAAGAAAAAGAAACATCAAGCATTGAAAAAAAAACACCGAAAGTTGAAAAAGGAAGAGGCACACTGCCAAATGTTGAAAAAGGAGGCACCAAGCATTGAAAAAAGAGACGCGCCTGACCCTACAATTATGGCGTGCCTCGAGCCAAGTATAGAATAGTGACACCCATTGCTCTATAAGAGACTCTATATCTGTATGAGCCAAACCACACTTCTGCAAGCAAGCTCAGTTTCCTCTCCTTCGTGTTGTTCTTCGATCAGGTATTTTCGTTCATTTTGTAAGATTTATAGTTTCTACTTTTCTCTTATTATAGTTGTCTTTTGATTTAAAAAAAAAAAAAAATGGATCTTCAACTATCAAAAATCCGCAAGTACTATCCATCTCTCCCGATGAATGATTTGAAACAAATTTATATTGGTAGGTGTGAAAGACTTAGGATATTGATGCGTAATAACATCCCTGAAGATATTCGTTGGCTGATCGAAGCAAAAGTTCGATTAGCTGGCGAAACTTCACCTAGTTTTAAGCACTTCCCGGGCTTAGGGAAGAGTAGTTTTGCAAAGAAACGAAGAGCTAAAAGAGTGAATGGTTGTCACAAGTGTGCTCGTTGGACCTGTAACACTCGATGCAAATCTGTGGGGTTTACGTCCGTAAATCGAGAAGATAAAATTAGTTTCATAAAGGATGGACTGAGTAAGGAGTCATTGGATGATATCCGATTGACTCTTGAGACGCATCCATGTGGAATAGTGCAAAGAGAACTTCTTGCTTTATGGACCCAGTTCATAAGTGACCACCAACGCTATAGTCTTGGGAATCTGACTAAAAACGACCCTGTTTGCCAATCTATAAGAAAATTGGATAGGAAGCTTATCCTCGCTTCATAGAAAGTGTTTAAGCCGTTTCTGGACGTAAAACCAGAGGAAGATGTGAGCCACAATCACAACTACTTGTACATACGCATGATTTTTGTTTGTATTTATTTCTTGTTGAATTGTTGTATAGCTACTTTTGATCGCCAAACCTCTTTCCAGGGCATACAAAAGAAACAAACATGGAAGGCCAGTTAGTTCGTCGAATCAAAACCATATGTGTACTTTGTGGCTCTCAACTTGGGAGTGATATTTGTTACACACTTGTAGCAAGCGAACTAGGCCAAAAATTAGGAGAGAAAAAGATTAATTTGGTATATGGAGGGGGAAGTCGTGGGTTGAATGGTTATGTTTCACAAGCTGCACTTTTTGGAAAATCATATGTGGTAGGTGTAATGCCAATCCCTTTGGCTGAACCACGTATTTCTGGGATTACACGCGGTCAACTTATAGAAACGACTTCTATGTCTGAGCGCATGGCTTGTGAGATTTATCAGTCAGACGCTTTCATCGCTTTACCAGGAGGTTTTGGTACACTTGAAGAAATCTTCTGTATAATCTCTTGGGCCAAGAGCAATCTGCATACCAAACCCATTGGACTTTTAAATGTTGACCATTTTTTCGATGGGTTGCTCTCTTTTATTGATCAGGCTGTGGACCAACAGTTCATTTCTCCTTCAGCAAGAAAGATTCTTATTTCTGCATCCACCGTCGAGGAGCTGCTAGAGAAATTACATACTTATGTTCCACAACACGATCCTTATGAGCCTCGGATAGATTGGTCTAAGGCAATCAAAAACAAGCGGCAAAAAGGTTCGATTAATTTAGAATTATCCTTGTAAGGCAAGTCTATGATAAGATGGCTGAGTAAGGAGTACTTTTTGTACTCTTGAGACGCATCTCCTATGACTTGTACAAAATTTCTTTTCTTGTGTTCTTAAAAATAAAAAAAAAAAAATTGTGGAATGTTGTTAGGCGAGTCTATGATAAGATGGCTGAGTAAGGAGTACTTTGTACTCTTGAGACGCATTTTGTTTATCTTATGACTTGCATGAAATTTTTATTTTGGTGTGAAAATATAAAAATATATATATATATATATATATGGTATGCTCATTTGTTTGTTTGAGTTTTAGCAGTTCACAGTAAATCTATGGACTTATGGAGTTACAGGTATTCCTAACAACCCTATTCTATTACTGCAATTCAAGTTGGGGGGAGTAAGGTATGTTTATGAATTATCTGGTCTATGTTTAACTATGAATTTGCAATTGCATGCTTGTAGTTTTGTGTGAATTAAAAAAAAAAAAAAAAAAAAAGAATGTGTGTGCTTTAAATAATGCTATCCCTAAAGCTTTGGAATTATACACTGATAGCCAGTTGGATTTGCAATATGAATCATGAATACATTAATTTCTTATTTGAAAACGTATATGTATGGAATTAGAATAGATGATTTGCATGCATCGGGTGTTCAATAATTAGAAATTGGTTTATCGGTCATAAAGTCAAAGGCAATGATAATTAGCTGATTAGCACACTGCATGATCCCTCAACAGAAGTAGAGACTATTACCCAAGTGAGTGTTTGAGCCTAATAATCGTTACTTCTGAGTGAAATAACACTTACTCTAAATATGCTTTATTGTTTATCTCATCTCTTCAATAGCTTCAAAACATCAATTTGCTTTGAATGTCTAGTATGATAGCGGATGAATTTAGCTGGTTTCAAACTCTGAATTAGTTGACTGAGTAACATTGTTTTGTAGAAGTATGATAGGGGGATCAATTACTTTCAATTTGGGCCTATTAATTTTTTTTTCTTTCTTTACATTAGCCTAACTTGCTAGCCCATTTGAGCTGTTCTTAGCACAATTTCTTTCCTTACCTTCGTTTAAACCTGTAACTATATAAAGTTTATCCAACCTGGTGTGTTTCTAGGAATTAGTCTATCTCAGTATTTTCATATTAAAAAAAAAGAAAAAAAAAGAAAAAAAAAAGAAAAAGAAAAGGGGAAGTTCTCTTAGTTATTCAGCATAAGTGTTTCAAAACAAATGCTGAAGAAAACATTATATCCAGTTTGAGACTAAAAAAAAAACCTAACACACCATTTGCACACTTACCATTTTCTTTGACAACCCGTATTAACCTCATAGCCTCATTACAACCCAGTTTGGTCCCTCTTGATGCTATAAATCATGTGATCTCAGGATTCGAGTTCGGAGCAAGGAATTCTGTTTAAATTCAAAAGTTATTTATCTATGGCATTATTCCAGTCATGAAGCTATGTTAATTTCCCTGTTCTTTCATGAAAATACGTTCTTTGTATTTGGGATGACACCGAGTTTGAACTTGTTATACATTTACTCTTATAACGGTGCACCCCCTTGTGTGTACACCTGAGGAATCGTTTTATTAGAGGGAAAATCCACAATAAGGCTTAAAGTCAAAACTTTGAGGGAGTAAATCTGTGTATTGATCATCCTGATTGCCATTCCTAAGATTGTATGACCTTTAACCATAAATCTAATTTTGAATGTTCGACTTATTTTGAATGTTCTACTCTACGCATTTTGGTTTCGAATTTGAAATTTTTATATTCATGCAAGTATTGCGATTAGATCATGGCTGGTGTATAATCTAATTGCTAAGGGACTAGCAATATTCAAGTTGGGGGGTGTGATAAGGGTCAATATTTCCTATATCCTAATGAATTATATCCCTATTTTGGCTTTATAATTATGCTTAAAATAAATAATTATTTGCATTATATATTATTACAGGATGAAGCAAGGAAGCTGTCTTCTACAATTAATTAGAGGCATAAATCGAAGATGTTGGATTACCCATTATTGTTGCTCAAAATCATGGGCCAACTATGGAGTCTAGAGGATATTTCAAGTGCACTTGGCTCAACAATCAAATAAAATCCAACATAAGAAAAGCCCAAGCTCAAGCTCAAGCCCAACACAAGGAAGGCCCAAGCTCAAGCTCAAGCCCAACATAAAGAAGGCCCAAGCCCAAAAATATGAAAAGCCCAAATCCCACAAATAGGATGACATCATCGCTTACATCATGGTTGAGATGACATCATCGCTTACATCATGGGATAGGATGACATCATCGCTTACATCATGGTTGAGATGACATCATCACTTACATCATGGGTTAGGATGACATCATCGCTTACATCATGGGTTGGAATGACATCATTGCTTACATCATCAACTAGATATTTTGTATTATTAAATTATATAATTAAGTAGTTTCCATTACATCTTTTAGCCTATAAATAGAGCACTTAGGTGCACTTGTAAGGGATGATTATTCTTGAATGAAATTTTAGTTGTTTTAATTGCTCTTGTTCTTTTTTATTTTCTCTTGCAAATCTTACTTCTTCTTTTTCTTATTTAAATTCTTATGTCATTTATTGTTACTTTATTATCCACCGCCTAAATGGTCGGTTAATTTATGCCTTTAAATTCTTGCAATTTCAATTATTATCTTTCAATTATATACCGCCTATATGGTCGGTCAAAATAGTCTTTCAATTATTGTCTTTAAATTATATACCGCCTATATGGTCGGTTAAAAAAGTGTCTTTTAAATACTGTCTTTTAATTCCCGTCATTTAAATTCCTGCTAATTAACTTTTAAATGAAAATGAGTAGCTAAATCTAATCTTGGGTTAAGGCGAGGACAGTGTCCAATGTTCTTGAATCTCAAGATAAGCCAAACCTCGATGAATGCAAGATTTATCTGAGTTAAACTCGAGTTGAGTGTATAAATGATTTTGTGAGTTTGGATTGGGTCATCATCCTAACTTAGAACTCTCATGCCATGTATGAAAGTTGCTAGAATTAGAGATGAGATATACCCAAGCTCAGACGATCAAATCATAGTCTCTAGTATAATAAAATTTACAGTGATATCTTAACCCAGAACCATCATATCATGTATGAGGGTTGCTTAGCTAAGAATCATTCGTATCTTGAATTATAACTACGAAACGATCCTCTGTTTATTTCAGATTAATATTGCTGTTTAAATTACTATAAGAGATTTATAAGGCATTGGTTCTGAACTCGCCTCAACCCAAGACCTTTTAATATTCAAAAAAAAAAAAAAACCTTTTCACAATCAGGAAAACTTAGCTCTCTTTGGATAAATCAACCCGAATGAACCATTCTTTTGTTAAATAAACCTCCCAGTGAATCGACCCGGACTTGTCCGGAATTTATATTTGTGCTACAACTACACTCACACACTGGTGAGTTTAAACCTCCTCACCATTTCAACACTGAACATCCAAAACTGATTAACGCTATTTAAATTGTAGGGTGAGGAGTGCAGCCAGAGCTCCCCGTAATGCTTCTAGCTCACTGGCCTAATCGTTCAGCTTGCATCACAACAAGACCGCTGAATAAACGGAGGTGGGACCCACCTACTTTACTTGAGGTAAACCCAGATCCCTGGTAATACAGAATCCACTCCTGATTTTATGGAATTGATAAGGACATCTTGTCTCCATGATATTATCCTATTACTTTGGATTTTATGTAAATTGCAAACACTCCATACTATAAATAGGGGTCCAAAACCATTATAGAGAGGATGGACCATAATGATATACTGTTACTCTGCCAGAATAACTAGAGAACAGTCGTGGACTAGGCATCATTCTAGTCGAACCATGTAAAAACTTCTTGTGTACGTCTTATTATTTGTTCCCCCTCTTTACATTTGTGCTCATTATCTCATTGCGGGCTTACAAATCATGGTCGACCAACTCTGAACGTCGACATACACACATAAGTCTAATCAAGGTAAAAATTAGAAGAGGGACAGGTCTTTCTGTACTCATTGTGGGTTTAGTGGACATACCATAGATAAGTGCTACAAACTTCATGGATATCCTCCTAAGTATAAGCCCAGACAAAGGGGAAATAATTCTGAACAAATGGCTATAAATAATCATACTAAAAATCCTGTTGTTAGTCAGGTGTTAGAATTTATCTCTAGCTCTTCTCAGACTAAAGAAGTAGAAAGATTTATGAAGTCCCTAAGTCCACTGCAATATCAGAGTCTTTTGAGCATGCTGAGCTCTCACCTCACAGTTACCAAGTAGGAAAATGCTGAATCTACTCCTCCTTATGCCCCTTCTTCTTCTAGTCAGGCATTAGGTACCTGTCTTTCTATTAATATTAGTTCATCGATTAGTAATCCTAATCATTGGGTGTTGGACTCTGGAGCCACAAGTCATGTGTGTTCTAATCATGCATCCTTTGTTGAGTTGAAGCTTATTCGGGATGCTTATGTTACTTTACCGAACCACACACAAATTTTAGTTCAATATATGGGTCGTGTTAAGCTTACTTCACATATCATGTTGGATAATGTCCTATATGTGCCTCATTTCAAGTTTAACCTCATTTTAGTGAGTGCATTAGCAAGGCAAAATTCCATGAGTCTCAATTTTACCTCTCATGCCTGTACAATACAAGATACACACACTTTGAAGATGATTGGCAAGGCTAAGTTGATTGATGGATTATATGTCTTGGATGTTATTTCTGGTGTAGTAGATTTCAGGATTCCTATAGCCATAGTAGCTCATGCTAGTAAAACTATTTGGCATAAGAGGCTGGGGCATCTTTCTTTCAAAAGATTGGATTTAATAGTCTCAACTTCAATTCAATAATAATGATTAACATTTATGTTCTGTTTGTCCCTTGGTTAAACAAAGGAGACTATCTTTTATATCTCATAATCATCTATCACAAAATGCGTTTGATTTGATCCATTATGACACTTGAGGTCCCTATCATGTGCCTACCTATGTTGGATATAAGTATTTCTTGACTTTAGTTGATGACTGCATAAGATATACTCAGGTATTCCTTATGAGACATATATTAGAAGCTAAGGACATTATCCCTAAGTTTTTTTCTTTGGTTGAGACTCAATTCAATAAGGTCATTAAAAGGTTTATGTTAGATAATGCCCCTGAACTTAAATTTGTTGATTATTCTGCCTCTAAGGGAATTATACACCAGTTTTTATGTGTTGAGTGGCTTGAACAAAACTCAATGGTTGAAAGGAAACATCGACATCTCTTAAATGTGGCACGAGCACTTTTTTTCAATCTAGGTTTCCCATTCAGTTATGAGGTGATTGCATTCTTACTTCCACTTTCTTGATAAATAGAACCCATTCTCCTCTTTTGCATTCCAAAACACCTTATCAATTGTTATACCAGTCACTAGTTGATTATGCCTCTCTTCGAGTGTTTTGTTGTCTTTGTTTTGCCTCCACATTGTATTCTCATAGATTAAAATTTAATCCTTGGGCCACTGCTTGCGTTTTTCTTGGTTATCCTCCAAATATTAAAGGCTACAAACTTTATGATCTTCACACCAAATCCATCTTCATTTCATGGGATGTACAATTTCAAAGAGCACATTTTCCCTTTTCATTCTGTCACTCTTCTTGATGAAGTGGTTGACCCCTTTCCTGATTTGGTGCTCCCAATTTTAGCGACTGACTTGCCTTCTTCTCATTCTCCATTTCCCGTTGTTTCTTCAAATTTTTCTACAATCGATCCTCTTTCCCCTGTTGCCAGTCCCACTTCTTTTCCCAATTCTACTCTTATCATTCCGGTTTGCAGGTATACTAGGGTGGTTAGACCTCCTACATACCTTTAGGATTTTCATTGCAACCTTCTCTCTCACAAGACACCTCATTCAACTGACAGTCCTTCTCCCTTGTCTCAATATCTTTATTATTCAATTTTTTCTCTTGCTCATAGCTCATTTATCCTTCAAGTGTCAGCTGACTTTGAGCCTCAATTCTATCATCAAGTTGTTCACCATGCCTATTAGAAATATGCCATGAAAGATGAGTTAGATGCTATGCATCTCAACCACACTTGGACACTCACTTCTTTGCCTCCTCACAAGCATGTCATTCGGTGTAAATGGATTTATAAAATAAAATACAAGTCTAATGGGTCTCTAGAGAGACACAAGGCTCGCTTGGTTGCAAAAGCATATGCCCAACAAGAAGGCTTGGAAATTTTAGACACTTTTTCTCCTGTAGCGAAGTTGGTCACTATGAAAATTATGTTGGCTCTTGCTACTATAAATAAGTGGTCTCTTGTACAATTAGATGTGAATAATGCTTTTCTTAATGGGGATCTTTTTGAAGAAGTGTATATAGACTTGCCTCTTGGATATAGACTTTTAGTCTCGGTTGGTTCAAAAAGGGAGAAATTAGTTTGCTGGTTACATAAATCAATTTATGGTTTAAAACAAGCTTCAAGGCTTTGGTTTTCAAAATTTTCCAATGCCCTCTTTCAATTTGGTTTTGCATAGTCCAAATTTGACTATTCATTTCTTTTGTGGCTTTTTAGTGTAAGTGGATGATATCATCCTTACAGGCCCTAATCTTACAGCTTTAAATAATCTTAAGTTGTTTATCCACAGCTAGTTTAAACTTAAGGATCTTGAAAAATTGAGATATTTTCTTGGCTTAGAGATTGCTCAATCTGAAAAGTGTATATTCTTTTCTCAGCGACATTATACGTTGCAATTGTTGGAAGATTCTAGTCTCATGGCTAGTAAGTTTGTTTCTCTCCTTTTAATTCCCAATTTGAAACTTAGTGCTTCTGATGGTGATTTACTTGAGGATCCTTCCCTTTATCCTAGATTGATAGGCAGGTTGCTCTATCTTACTATTTCCCAGTTGGATATTACTTTTGTGGTTCACAAACTCAGTCAGTTTGTGTCCAATCCTTGGAAATCCTATAATACCCGAGAATTTTTAAAGGATTCAAGAGTAAATGATCTTGGGGTAAAAATGAAATTTATAGATAAATTGGGGTTATAGGGTAATTTCTTACCGTTATGAAAGACCGAATTAACTGTAGGGAGTGCCTTGGAGCCGAGATGTCTAAGCAAAATGATATTGTATTGATGAGCATTTCAAGGAATGATTTTTAGCATTGAAAGAAATCAGGTTAGAAACCGTTTTCGATACAGTTGTGGGTCAGGCTGAAAAATTGAATTATTGTAGGAGACTTTCGAAAAGTCAACGGCACCTTGAGGAGACTTCGATTTATTAATTAGAACAACTCTTAAGTGGTTTCAGGTTGAAATGAAAGGATTTACGGTCAAAATATACATTTGGGCCTAAGTGTAATTTCGTAATTTTGCCCAAGGGAGGTCGAAATGGCATCTTTTCAGAATTTTTGGGGAAGAAATGGAAGGTATAGAACTTGAGGGTCTCAATTTAAATTATGGAAAGTCTAGGGACTTTGTGGAGAGGGCTAAACTGGAATTTTGGAATTTAAAAGGGGCAAAGTGTAATTTTTAAAAGATTGGACACCGACCAAACTGCTGGCTAGACCTCTCATCGTCGCTTTCAGCCATGGGGAACTTGAGGGAGTGGATGGGGGGCCTTAGAGCAAGGTCTAGGCCATCATTGGCCGATAAATTGGCTGTATTGACGGTGGAGGAGGTTGAAACCTCGATCGAAAGATGGCTAGAATTTCGGGCCTCTGAAAAACAATTGTGGGAGCTTTTATCGAGGGTTTTGGATTGATCTGGGGCAGGTAGAAGCCTCATAGTGGTTTGATTGGGCATCCATGAGCATTGCAAGGCTTGGGGTTGCCCTATAAGTAGAGGCTTTTGGAGATGGCCGAAAACAATGCAAAGTTTAAACTCAAAAATCTGTGAGTTTGGGGAAGAATTGAGGGAAATGAATAAAGGGCTTTTGTTCCCCATGTTCAGATGAGTGATTCTGGAAGCTTTGAGCAAGTTTTGTTGAGATTTGAGGGTGATTCAAAGCTTTGTTAGAAAATCAAACTTCTTCGGAGAATGGGTTTGACCAGTAAAAAAAAAAAAATGGCTCCGATCGAGGTATTTGAGGCTATAATCCTATAGAGGATGAAGAGAGGAAGGCATAGGTTCAAACGGAAGGAAAAACAAAGCTCAGACGAAGGAGAAAAGCCAAAAAAATTGAGGCCGATTCGTGTTCGCTGGTGATCTGCATAAGGAAGAAGACTGGTGTGTGTAGTGCACGCGCCAGCCAGCCCCTGCACGTGGAGACATGTGAAGGAGAAGGAGGTGGCACGTGAGAGCGCATTCGGGGCCGGAAAATTATGAAAAAAATACAAAAAGAAAAAAGAAGAGAAAAATAAAATAAGGAGGTTTGTGCAAAAAGAATTGGTGTTTACCTTTCAGGTTTCTTGGATTTCGCGCAAACCAGGCTCGATATGCCTGCAATCAAAGCATCGGGGTAAGTTCTAAATTTGTTTTTTAAAATTCTTAGAATATTAAGAATTGTTGTGGAAAAATATTTGAGAAAATAGTTAAGAAAGTATTTATTCATAATATTAGAGAGGAAAATGGGAGAAAAATAGAGAAAAATATGAAGAAATTAAGGTATTGATGTTTTCCTTGTATAAACATGATTTATAGGATCATTGTGGCTTAAGATTAAGTGATTTCTAAGTTTAGTGTGAAAATTGAGGTCGGGCAGAAAAATTGAGGTGATGTATGTTTTTCGAGGTGCTCTGAACTTGGTGCAACAAGTGAGTGATTTTTTCCAAAAGCTTATATGTGTTATGTTTTGCCCATGTTAAGCATGATAGTCATGAAAGTGGCTAAGTTATATGTATTATATGTTCATTTTGTCATATTTGTTCATATACTATTACATAAAAAGTCGTGATTTTTACATGGTACGATATTATTGGCATATTGATACTCATGCATGGGATTGGGATGTTGCCTTGATAGTGTAGCCGTAATTGCACAAGGATAATAATGGAACAACATTTGGGAGTATCCCAAAAGCAGGTCGAGATTACTACCGAAAGGTTTCGTACTGGGCAAGAGGGCCATGAAAGTTACACTAGGGTATATGTTTGTTCATGTATTTGCATCATGCATTCATGTATCTTATAATACCCAGTATTCAAAATCAAAGGTATTTTTGGAGATTGAGGGGTCAAAATGGAATTTATCAAAGTTTTGGGCTAACGTGCAATATCCAAAACATAAACGAAAGGCGAGGGTCTATGTCAAAACAAGTCTATGAGGGTAAAAATGCCCAAATAAGCAATATTCGATAAAACCAAGAGATTTGCAAAGGTTTGAGGTCAAAATCACGGGATTAGGGGCATCCGGGCAAAAGTATAGATTGCGTAAACTGCCCGAGAGAGGTCGAATCGATAAATTTTTTAGAAATTCTTGAGGGAAATGAATAGTTTGGAACTTATAGGCAATAGAGGAATTAATGAAAAGTTTAGGGGCTATTTGGAAAGGGAAAAAATGGAATTCCAAAAATTGGAGGGGCAAAAAAGTAATTTGGAAAAACCTGGCAGTGTGAACATTGCCATGGCTGCTAACTACCTCCTATCATCGATTTTGGCCGAGGGCGGCTACTAGAGAGGTCGTGGGGGCTCCAGGGCTAAGCCTACGGCCATGATGGCCAACCCTTGGACGAGAATAGGCCACAGAGGTGGCCGATTTTGACAGATTTCGGCCGTGAGAGTTGTCGAAAAAATTAAATCTTTTGGTGGGACATTTGCGGCTAGAACCAAGTAAGGTGAGGCCATTTAATGGTATTAATGGTGATAGAGACCTTGGATTGGACAACCATTGGTGTTTAGAGGCACGAAATTGGCTATAAATAGCTGAGTATGGCCAAAGGTTTCAAAAGAAAATGGGAGAGAAATAGCTCGTGTTTTGGCTTGAATCGAGCATCATCGATAAGGGGCTTTAGCTCCCCATAAGTTGATGATCATTTCTGAAGTTTTTGGTGCATTTTGGTGCATGTTTTAAGCCGTTTTGAGGCTTGGCCGAAAAATGAGGCGGTCGTCGAGGCCAGCTCTATAAATGGCCAAATCGAGGCCGTCTAGTGATGTTTTCGGGAAAATGATTATGCCATGGTGATTGATGAGACAAGGGGAACAAAGTAGGAAAAGAATCCAGAAACACCGGTGTACTAGCACCAGGAAAAATGATCGACGCGTGAGTTGCACGTGCAGCCCACGCGCAGGCGAGTAAAGGCGCATCCCTAGCCAGAAAATTCTACAAAAATTCACAAAAAATCAAGAAAAATGGGAAGAAGGGTTTGTGTAAAAATATTTGGGTTGACCCTTAAAGTTTCTTGGGTTTCGTAACAAAGTAGCCTCAACAAGTGTGTCGTTAAAGCATAAGAGGATCATTGAGGCTCAAGGTGGAGTATAGAGGGATCATTGAGGCTCAAGGTGGAGTATAGGTGCGGTCATTTGAGGATGCGCACGAGAATCGAGGATTTGTACGCGTATTTCGAGGCTTAGCATGCATTACGAGGTAAAGTTTGGCTCTTACCGAATTCAAGAGAGTGGTTTGACTCCAGTTTTACTCTTGTTTTGGAAATATGTTAGTGTGTGTGTAGTGGGTTCAGGTGAGCAATTTTACCTTCTCGAGCTTAGGTTGCACGTGATTAAACCAGTTCAAGTGAGTGGTCATACCCTCCAAAACTCAGGATGTTATGCATATGCGTTTTACTTATATACTTGTGGCATCGTATGCATATTGAACATGTGGTATATTGCATCAACTGTTTTTACTTATAAAAGATTCGGTGCATGGCGTGTGATTTTCATATCATCGGGGTATTGGTTTTAGTGTCGTTGTTATGTCCTTGGGGGACAAGATGGAGTCTTCTTGAGAATGGGACAAGGCTAATCCAGGTGAACGGGTGACATGGTAGAACACTCGAGGATTAAGTATGTCGCGACAAGGTCAACCACAACTATGTGTGGAATGGATTTTCCACAGGAGGTTGAGTATGTCAAGGAGATTTCTCAAGTTAGACGTGTTGTTGTCGTTGTTGTCTGTATATGCCATGCTTGTATGTCTTTCATGCATTCAGTAAATTGTTTCATACCATCACTTAGAAGTTTTTATCATCTAACCTGGGTTATACCCCTGGAACATTCAACGTTCCAGCCAATGACTGCTGCGAGGGCAAGGATGTGGCTAGTTCAGGGCTAATGGTGTTTAGTTTAATATTCGTTATATCTCTTTTGGAGGCTTCAGTATGTATTTTGGTTTATGTATGAACAGTTGTATGATAATGTTGTTATCATTTGGTAGTTTATATTACGTATTTCGTTATGGAAATACTATGTAAGAACCACAGTATTTTGATGTTAATGTGTAACAACCCATTAGAGGGCCCAGTATTTATTCAAGAATAATTTAATTAATTGTTGAAGTATTTGATTAAGCGATTTTGCCAATTAATTATTTAATGTGGCAATTTAGAGATTTTGAAGGAAAAGAATAGCATATATTTCTTTTTAATTTTGGAGTTACAAAATTTGCCAAGGTGGCAAACTAGTGATTTTTAATTGAGATAATAGTATTTAAATAGCATTTAAATGGCATTTATTTTGTGGATTAAATGCAAGAACAAGAAGGTAATTTTGGAGTTTTATTATTATTTGAGAGTTTTAATAATAATTTTTGTATTATTATTAATTAAGTGGGATTATGTATTTGAAGGAGAATGAGAATCCATGTATGAGATGGATTTGGATTGAGAGTCTCCTAGTTAGATTTGGAGAAGGAATCCAAGTTGTAGAAGAAGTGTGATTTAGGGCTTTATGTCTATATATAGAGCCCATTAGCTTAGCTTTTCTTCACGCCATGTGAAGAACAGAGAGCCCAAGAGATAGCAGAGGCTTGCTAGAGTCTTCAGGATCGCTCCAGGGTTCGATCAGAGAGTTCTATCAGGCAAGTATTTTTCCTGTAATCCCTTCCATTACAGGTTCATATCAGTTTTTCAGATTATTCCAGTTCTTCATTGAGTTCTCAGATTTTACATCAGTAAGCAGAGACGTATATATATATATATGCGTATAACAGTGAAGTTATGAGCAAGTTTTCTTAATTCTTATCCATTTTGGATTGCAAGTTCTATTAATCCTTATCCATTTTGGATTGTAAGTTTCATAAATCCTTATCCATTTTGGATTGCAAGTTCTATTAATCCTTATCCATTTTGGATTGCAAGTTCTATTAATCCTCATCAATTAATTATTTAATGTGGCAATTTAGAGATTTTGAAGGAAAAGAATAGCATATATTTCTTTTTAATTTTGGAGTTACAGAATTTGCCAAGGTGGCAAACTAATGATTTTTAATTGAGATAATAGTATTTAAATAGCATTTAAATGGCATTTATTTTGTGGATTAAATGCAAAGACAAGAAGGTAATTTTGGAGTTTTATTATTATTTGAGAGTTTTAATAATAATTTTTGTATTATTATTAATTAAGTGGGATTATGTATTTGAAGGAGAATGAGAATCCATGTATGAGATGGATTTGGATTGAGAGTCTCCTAGTTAGATTTGGAGAAGGAATCCAAGTTGTAGAAGAAGTGTGATTTAGGGCTTTATGTCTATATATAGAGCCCATTAGCTTAGCTTTTCTTCACGCCATGTGAAGAACAGAGAGCCCAAGAGATAGCAGAGGCTTGCTAGAGTCTTCAGGATCGCTCCAGGGTTCGATCAGAGAGTTCTATCAAGCAAGTATTTTTCCTGTAATCCCTTCCATTACAGGTTCATATCAGTTTTTCAGATTATTCCAGTTCTTCATTGAGTTCTCAGATTTTACATCAGTAAGCAGAGACGTATATATATATATGCGTATAACAGTGAAGTTATGAGCAAGTTTTATTAATTCTTATCCATTTTGGTTTGCAAGTTCTATTAATCCTTATCCATTTTGGATTGTAAGTTCCATAAATCCTTATCCATTTTGGATTGCAAGTTCTATTAATCCTTATCCATTTTGGATTGTAAGTTTCATAAATCCTTATCCATTTTGGATTGCAAGTTCTATTAATCCTCATCCATTTTGGATTGTAAGTTTCATTAATCCTTATCCATTTTGGATTGCAAGTTCTATTAATCCTTATCCATTTTGGATTGCAAGTTCTGTTACTCTAAGTTCTAATATCCGAATACCTTGTATCGTATCCGGATGTATCTAAAGTTCTTCGAGTATGATATCCAGATGATTTGTTTATACATCCGAAAAGGTCAAGATAATATTAGGATGCCTCCCTCAAAAGTTAAATTTTTCATTTGAATAATCCCCAGTTATATCCGAATGCATCAGTGAGATATCTGGATGACCAGAATCATATCCGGATGTCCTAGTTCATATTCGAATACATCCCAGCATATCCGAATAGCTTCTGTTTTGAATGTTAGTGTATCCGGATCAGCCTTCTTCATATCCGGATGTCTTTCATCATATCCGAATATCCTTCCTGATATCCGGATGACATTTCCAGAAATCCAATTTAGCTTTCAATGAGTCCTAATTCAAGTTTAATTCAATTAATGTATTCAATACCTTCCAACATTGAATTCATAAGACAGAACATGACAAGTTAATCATACCCATACCCTAAATCATAGTTCATTGAATCTTTGTATTCTAACATATAGATGAAGATCATATCATGTTCAGCATTATTATAACATGATCAGCATTATTTTGTGAGATTATGTGCATACATTTTGGTATGAGCATTGAGCATGACTTTATATGGAGCACTTCATATCGTGTGCTAGCATTTATGTGAACATTGTATTGCATTATGCGCGCTAGGCGGCTTGTCCGCAGGGATCCCATCAGTTTCAATTTCAACTCAGTTTATGAGTTGCTCACCTGGTGGCAATCAGGGGGCTAGAGGCTTTGCCCACAGTATGTGCTTACAGTTTTTATGTATGTAGGTTTCAGATCAGTCAGGTATGTTTTATCAGATTATGTGGGCCTATGAGCCAAAGTTGCATACCTGCATTTAGTTTATAGTTTATGTGCATTACATTTTTATGAATGCAATCAGACAGTGATTATACAGTACAAGTTCAGTGAGTTATTTATCAATATCGATATTTTTCGATTAAGCTTCAGTATTCTTTCCAGCTTATTACTTGCTGAGCTTTTGTAGCTCACCTTGTACTCTTCACCCCTCCAGGTTCTAGCAGAGGAGTATCAGATGTGGGGCCTAGCAGCAGTGTTCAGTAGTGTGTGTACGTGGAGCCGCTCAAGATAAAAGATGTCTGGGAGTCTGTTGAGTTTATAGTGTTTTCTCAATTTAGATCTATTTTACATTGCAGTTGAGGGATTGTCCCTTAGATAGAGTTTATGGTTTTCAGTCTGTATTGACTCAGAGTTTTTATTTCAGTTGATTGAGATATCATTTATGGTATCAGATTTCAGATTATCAGTTAGTTTATTTTACTTTCCCCGGAGCACCTCTTCTCGGGTAGTTCTAGGAGAGGGGTGTTACAGTATTGGTATCAGAGCGGTGTTTTGAGGAGTCTCCCGTACACACATAGGATGTTAGGTAGAGTTAGGACTTGTGTTCGTCAGTTAGACATGTTGGACCAATTAGCAGATTCTAACCCTAAGTGGTGATGCAGAAAGATGAGTAATAGACGTGGATGACCCCGTACTCGCAGTCAGGCTGCTTCTATGTAAGATGAGATTCTAGTGTCCATACCAGCCTCAGCAGGAGAGTCTAGTCGAGATCTACGACAGCTAATAGTTGAGATGCGAGGTATGTTAGCAGGATTGATAAGGGTGATAGATACCCTAGTTACTAATCAGGTAAGGGAATCACTAATTTCCCAAGAAGTAAGAGGTAGTAGTGGCAATAAGCCAATCACTCCAACAGCTCTAGTTGTGGAGGCAGATATAGGGAGTTAGCTATTAAAGGATTTCATCGCCTTCTGACCATCAACATTCCATGGAGGCACAGATGCAACAGCAGTTGAGAATTTGATGCTATCGATTGTATGGACGATCACCGAGTGCGACTTTGCACATTCTTGTTTAGAGGCGATGCCGAGAGATGATGGAAGACCACCCGCTAGAGGTTGGTAATCAAGAACTCACATGGATCAAATTTTAGCAAGTGTTCAATGACGCTTATTATTCAGCATGGGTTAAGGACAAAAAAATTTTTGAGTTTGATGAGTTGGTGTAAGGTACCAAGACAGCGGCCCAAAGTGAGGCAGAGTTTACAGCCTTGACTAGATAGGCCTTAGGGTTGGTGTCCACTGAAGTAAAAAAGGCTACTAAATTTCATAGAGAATTGCATGTTGATATTTGCCATGCTTTTGGAGGAGTTTAGAGTGTGAATTATACCACGGTAGTTCAACAAGCATATGCTATCAAGAGAAATGTTTAAGAATTGCGAGATCGAGGTACATGATAAGAAGTTATTTGGAGACTTAGAAATTCTTGATGTTAGGAATTTTGATTTGATCCTTGGCATGGATTGATTGTCATGGAATTATGAAAGAGTTGGCTATCGACAAAAGATTATTGACTTTGATTTCCCTCGACAACCAGTTCAGATATATAGAGGAGTCAAGCCTATGGCTACGATTCCTATGATTTCAAAGATGAAAGCAGAGAAGCTGATGCGTAATGGATGTGAAGCTTACCTAGTTTTTGTTACCTCAGATAAGGGAAGCAAGAGGAAGTTGTTTGAGGTGCCAGTATTATGAGATTTCCAAGATGTTTTCCTTGATGAATTACCAAGATTACCTTCCCATAAAGGAGCAAAGTTTACTATTGAGTTATTGCCTGGTATATAGCCTATTTCTAAGGCTCCATATCGAATAGCACCTGATGAGCTAAAGCAGTTGAAGGCCTAATTAGAAGAATTAATAGAGAAAAGGGTTTTATCCAACCCAGTTCATCCTTATGGGGCACACCATAATGGTTTGTGAGGAAGAAAGATGGATCTTTGAGGTTGTGCTTAGATTATAGCCAACTAAATTAGGTGATAGTGAAGAACAAGTACCCTTTACCTCGAGTTGATGACTTGTTAGATCAGTTGTGAGGAGCTAAAGCGTTATTAAAGATAGATTTGAGATCGAGATACCACCAGGTGCGAGTTAGAGATGATGATATTCAAAGAGATTGCCTTCAGGACTCCTTATGGACACTTTGAGTTTGTGGTGATGCCATTTGGGTTAACAAATACTCCAGCTGTTTTCATGGATTTGATGAATCGAGTTCTAATTACTCACCTAATATAGAAGAGCATACAGAGCATCTTACTTTAGTACTATAGAGGCTCAGAGAAGAGCAATTGTACGCCAAGTTCAGTAAGTGTGAGTTTTGGCTCACTTAAATTGGATTTCTAGGCCATGTGATGTCAGGAGATGGTATTTCAGTGGATCTAGACAAGACTAAAGCTGTTATGGATTGCTTGAGGCTGATGACAGTGACTGAGATATGTAGTTTTATGGGACTTGCAGGTTATTATAGGCGATTTATTGAGGGGTTTGTTCGTTTATCTTCCCCTATGACTAAGATAACAAGGAAAGGGGAGAAGTTGGAATGGAATGACGCGTGTGAAGGAATGACGCGTGTGAACGTGCTTTCAAAGAATTAAAGTAGAAGTTAACTACTACACCAATTTTAGCCATACCAAGAAGTGGAGAGAAATATTCCATCTACAGTAATGCTTCTCATTTAGGTTTGGGTTACATATTGATGAAATAAGGTTGAGTTAATGCTTATGCATCCAGATAATTGAAGAAACACGAGGGAATTACCCTACTCATGATTTGGTGTTGGCAGCGGTAGTATTTGCATTGAAGATATGGCAACACTATTTATATGGTGAGAAGGTTGAGATTTATACAGATCATAAGAGTTTACATTTTCTTCTATCCCAGAAAGAATTGAACATGAGGCAGAGACGTTGGGTCGAGTTATTTAAAGACTTCGACCGTGAGAATTCTATACCATCTAGGAAAGGCTAGCGTAGTAACCGATGCTTTGAGTCGGCGATGAGCTTCTATGGTTAGGAGGATAGATCAAGAATGGAAGTTATTGGAGCAATTGAGTACTCTATCTATTTCAGCCCCAGAAGATAGATCAGTGATGAGTTGCGCTTATATGAAGATGCAACCCGAGTTTGATTTAATCAAGGACCAACAATCAAAAGATAAGAAGTTGGCTCAGATTTAAGCAGATATTGAAAAATTTTCTCCTTTGAGATATACTCTATGGAGTGATGGTATACTTTTATTTCAAGGATGTATTTGTATACCCGATGATGGAAATCTCAAGTAAGAGATTTTGAGTGAAGCGCACAAGAGTCGTTACATTATTCATCCAGGTGTTGCGAAGATGTACCACGACCTAAAGCGGCAGTATTGGTGGAGTGGTATGAAGAAAGATGTAGCCAACTATATTTTGCAGTGTTCAGTATGCCAACAAGTAAAAGCGGAACATCAGAAACTTGTAGGTTTATTAGTTCTATTACCTATTCCAGAGTGGAAGTGGGATAATGTTGCTATGGATTTTGTGATGGGTTACCCAGGATGACTAGAGGCTACGATGCTATATGGGTGATTGTTGATCGTTTGACTAAATTAGCCCATTTTCTGCCTATCAAGAAGACTTATCCATTTAATAGATTTGCAAGAATTTATATTGAGGAGATCGTGAAGTGACACGGTGTTCCATCCAGCATTGTATCAGATCAAGATCCTCATTTTAATTCTCATTTTTGGGGAGCTTTGCATGAGGTATTGGGATCTCAATTGAAGTTTATACAATATTTCATCCGCAGACAAATAGCCAGTCAAAGAGGACTATTAGGACTCTCGAGAACATGTTGAGAGCTTATGTTCTAGATTTCCAAGGTAGTTGGGATGAGTATCCACCTTTGGTGGAATTTGCCTACAATAATAGTTTCCATTCAAGTATTGGAATGTCACCGTATGAGGCTTTGTATGGGCGACCGTGTCCATCGTCGATATGTTGGGAAGAGATTGGAGATAGGGCTTTATTGGGTCCTGAAATTGTTGAGCAGACGTCAGAAAAGATTCAAATTATCAAAGCTAGAATGAAAATAACCCAAGACAGACAGAAAAGTTATGCAGATAAGCGACGTTGAGACCTCAAGTTTGAGGTAGGTGACCATGTTTGGTTGAGGGTCATGCCTATTAAAGGAGTTCGTAGATTTATCCCCGTTACATTGGTTCGTTTGAAATTTTGAGACGCATAGGGACTTTGGCATATGAGTTAGCTTTGCCACCTTAGTTGTCCTATGTGCATAACGTGTTTCATGTTTTGATGTTGAGGAAGTATGTTCCAAATCCTCAGCAAGTAATTGATTTTCAAACTCTTGAAGTTAGAGAAGATGTGTCTTATGAAGAGATGCTTACCAGTATTCTAGATCGAAAAGAAAAGATTTTGAGGAACCGATCAATTCCTCTTGTTAAGGTTAATTGGAAGCGACACATGTCAGAAGAGGTAATGTGAGAATTAGAAGCAGAAATGAGGCGTCTTTACCCCTCGCTGTTGAGTAACCAGGTATGAATTTGGAGGACCAAATTCTTTTAAGGAGGGGAGAAATTGTAATGACCCATTAGAGGCCCAGTATTTATTCAAGAATGATTTAATTAATTGTTGAAGTATTTGATTAAGCGATTTTGCCAATTAATTATTTAATTTGGCAATTTAGAGATTTTGAAGGAAAAGAATAGCATATATTTCTTTTTAATTTTGGAGTTACAGAATTTGCCAAGGTGGCAAACTAGTGATTTTTAATTGAGATAATAGTATTTAAATAACATTTAAATAGCATTTATTTTGTGGATTAAATGCAAGGGCAAGAAGGTAATTTTGGAGTTTTATTATTATTTGAGAGTTTTAATAATAATTTTTGTATTATTATTAATTAAGTGGGATTATGTATTTAAAGGAGAATGAGAATCCATGTATGAGATGGATTTGGATTGAGAGTCTCCTAGTTAGATTTGGAGAAATAATCCAAGTTGTAAAAGAAGTGTGATCTAGGGCTTTATGTCTATATATAGAGCCCATTAGCTTAGATTTTCTTCACGTCATGTGAAGAACAGAGAGCCCAAGAGATAGCAGAGGCTTGCTAGAGTCTTCAAGATCGCTCCAGGGTTCGATCAGAGAATTCTATCAGGCAAGTATTCTTCCTGTAATCCCTTCCATTACAGGTTCATATCAGTTTTTCAGATTATTCCAGTTCTTCATTGAGTTCTCAGATTTTACATCAATAAGCAGAGACGTATATATATAAATATATATGCGTATAACAGTGAAGTTATGAGCAAGTTTTATTAATTCTTATCCATTTTGGATTGCAAGTTCTATTAATCCTTATCCATTTTGGATTGTAAGTTCCATAAATCCTTATCCATTTTGGATTGCAAGTTCTATTAATCCTTATCCATTTTGGATTGCAAGTTCCATTAATCATCATCCATTTTGGATTGCAAGTTTCATTAATCCTTATCCATTTTGGATTGCAAGTTCTTATCCATCTTGGATTGCAAGTTCTATTACTCTAAGTTCTAATATCCGGATACCTTGTATCGTATCCGGATGTATCTAAAGTTCTTCGAGTATGATATCCAAATGATTTGTTTATACATCCGAAAAGGTCAAGATAATATCCGGATGCCTCCCTCAAAAGTTAAATTTTTCATTTGAATAATCCCCATTTATATCCGAATGCATCAGTGAGATATCTGGATGACCAGAATCATATCCGGATGTCTCGTTTAGTTGTAAGATTATTGATCTTATTAGTTAAACGGGTAAGACTGGTTCTTCTAGGATCTTATCTGCATGTGACGATTATTCTTGAAGCACCGCGCATGATGAACTTGAAGAAAAAAAAAAAAAGATTCCCTAGGATTCCCTTATAGTGACGCGCCCGTGCGAGGCAGGGTGTTACATATCTATTTTAAACCCTCACTAAAAGAATCATCTTCTAATTGGGTTATACCCCTGGAACATTCAAACATTCCATATAGGACTTGTAGCTTAGGCATGGAAGTGAGTGAGATGTGATAACACATAATGATGTGTCCGATGGATTCAATATATGGTTCTGGTATTTTAATTCATCATGAAGAGACAGATATGTTCTTAATCTTATCCTCTTTTGAGGATTAGTCTAGTAATCTCAAAGTATGTTATGTATTCCGAATGGTGATTTGAAAAATCAATCATGTAGTATTATTTTAATGTTAATTAAGGTATCTTTTGATTATTTGAGGTACTCAATTGTTATATCATGATGATGAATCTCCAGTGTATTAGTCAGGAATAAAATAAAACAATTGCTTGGCTATATATATTAGTCAGGGAAATACTCTTACACTCATAATTATCTCAATACTCTAAAAAATTAGCTAATGTTAACAAAGACATGTGTTCGTTAGAGAATCAAGTCAAGAACGCCAGCTAATCTAAATTTGGGAGGGACACGTGAGAGACCCGTCCCAACAGAATGATTGGCAATCCTAACCTCTACTCAACGAGGATTTCCCGACATCCTCGACCTCAATCATCACATTGAAGTTCATGGAGGCGGGATTATCTCGGGTCTTTCGGAAACTGATCACAATATCCATTTCATTGAAGATCATGGCTCCACAAGGGACAAAATCCTTATCCCAAAAGTTCAAAAGGCGATTTTCCTCTGACGCATTGGGAAAAATCTCTAATTCAAAAGAAGAGATCTTATCTTAACAAGAGGGGGGAATCACCTTATAAATTTAGGCGACCAGGATAGGTAAAGGGGATATTTTTCTTCTGTTTTCTTCTAAAGACTCTAGTTTTCATAAACTTGTGAATTGACTTAATCGTTAGAGTGATCATGAGAGAGCGAGTCCTCGACTCTTTCTGTAAGTACTTAGTTCGAGACAGAAGAGAGTGATTAGCTTTGCAGCATCACTAGTCTTCATTTTTCGATTTTGATAAACTAATTGTCGATCGAGAGAGAGATAGAGAGCATGGGATGTACATGATTCTAGTGGCGGAATAAGGATTTTGAACCTGTGGGGGCGCATATGTAAAATTTACATATCAAAGAATTTTCATATGCAATGATAACTTGATATAGCTAGCATTACGTACTACTGCACAATTGCAAATAATAACGTATGAATTCAAGATATAATTTTCAAGTAGTTACCTCTAAATCTCTCAATCTTATGTTTAATGAACAATTTGTTTCCTTCCTTTAGGAGTTCCCACTTCCAAAAGCAAACTATATATATAGATTATCAACTAACAAATAGATTACCAAATAACTAACTCATAATATTCAAAGATTCTAAAAGCAATATGTATCATAACATATGTCGACAACTTATTGCAAGAACTAAGTAATTAATTTTGATCAATATATATATGTTTACAAATTACAAATACTACACTCCCAATATTAATTTTGATCAATATATATTTATTAATTTTGATCAATAAATAGGTGGTCTCTTGTACAATTAAATGTGAACAACGCTTTTCTTAATGGGGACCTTTTTGAAGAAGTGTATGTAGACTTGCCTCTTGGATATAGACCTCTAGTCCTGGTTGGTTCAAAAAGGGAGAAATTAGTTTGTTGATTACAAGATCACTATCAACTACCACTTCCCAATACCTTGCCTTGATGATTTAATTGACCAACTCCATGGTGCAATCATATTCTCAAAGTTGGATCTTCAAAGTAGTTATCACCAAATTCGAATGAGGCCTGGAGATGAATGGAAAACGACTTTCAAAATAAGAGATGGGCTCTATAAATGGATGGTTATGCCATTCAGACTCTCTAATGATCCTAGCACTTTTATGCGGTTAATGAACTATGTATTGAAATCTTTCATTGGAAAGTTTGTTGTTGTCTACTTTGATGATATTCTGGTGTATAGTAGGAATAAGGAGCAACATTTACAACATCTTCATCAAGTTTTCAGCACTTTGAGGGAGCACAAGTTATACGTTAACTTGAAGAAGTGTGATCTCTTCACTAATAGCCTTGTTTTCCTAGGCTATGTTGTCTTAAATGAAGGAGTAAAGATGGGTCCCAACAAGGTGGAGGCTATACTAAGCTGGCCAGAACCCAAATCTATCCATGATATTCGTAGCTTTCATGGTCTTGCTTCATTTTATCGATGTTTCATCAAAGGGTTCAATACTATTATTGCTCCTATCACTGAGTGTTTGAAGGGTGGAGTGTTCAAATGGACCAAAGAGGCACAAAATAGCCTTGAACTTTTGAAGAAAAATGTGACTCAAGCTCCTATTCTTTCACTTCCAGATTTTGATAGAGTTTTTGAAGTTGAATGTGATGCTTCTAACATAGGCATTGGTGCAATCCTTAGCTAAGAATGAAGACCCATTGCTTTCTTTAGTGAAAAACAAAATGATTCTCGTAGGAATTACTCAACTTATGATAAGGAATTCTATGCTATCATCCGAACACTAGAGCATTGGAGTCAATATTTGCTTTCCAAATCATTTATTCTTTTTTTCTGATCATAAAGGTTTGAAGTTTCTCAATGGCGAACACAAGTTGAACAAAAGACATGCTCTATGGATTGAATTTTTGCAAGCCTATAGCTTTAAAATAAAGCACAAAACGGGGACTCTCAATCAAGTTGCAAATACCCTTAGTCGAAGACATTTCTTACTACCACCCTAAGACCAAATGTGCTTGGATTCAAAGTACTCAAAGACCTCTACAAGGATGATCAATTTTTTAGCCCAATTTGGGAAAAATGTTTGAAAGCTCCATTTAACCAATTTTTGTTGTCGGATGGTTATCCTTTCAAAGGGATCAGATTGTGTATTCCCTAATGCTCTTTACGAGAGATGATTCTTAATGAAGCTCATGATTGCGTATTAAGTGGACATTTTGGGAGAGACAAGACACTTTCACTTATTCAAGAGAAGTTTTATTAGCCTAAAATGGAGAGAGAATTTATGCAGCATATAACACGATGTCAAACATGACATATTGCAAAGACCCGGGCCCACAATTCAGGTTTATACACTCCTCTCCCTGTACCTAAAGCCCCATGGCTTGAGGTGAGCATAGATTTTGTAGTAGGCCTTCCAAAAACTCAAATAAACAAAGATTCTATGATGGTGGTGGTTGAACGTTTTTCAAATATGGCTCATTTTATTCCTTGCAACAAAACTCATGATGCTTTTTATATTTTTGATTTGTACCTCAAAGAAATTGTTAGGCTCCATGGCATTCCTCTAACAATTACCTTCGATCAAGATTCTAAGTTCATGAGTCACTTCTAGCGAACACTATGGAGAAAGCTTGGCACACAGCTTCAATTTAACACCATTGCTCATCCACAAATGGATGGTCAAATTGAGGTTGTCAATCGAAGCTTGTGAAATCTTATTAGAAGCTTTGTGGGGAAAAATATTCATCAAAGGGACTTGCTCTTACCTCAAATGGAGTATGCTACAATTAGTCCGCTAATCAGACGATTGGTTGTAGTCCTTTCCAAGTTGTCTATGGCCAAACACCAAAGGGGCCGTTAGATTTGACTCCTTTGCCTATTACTAATCATTTTAGTAGTGATGCCGATGAAAGAGCCAAACAAATCAACAGGTTTCATGCTCAGGTTCAGGAAAGCATTATCAAGCACAATTAACGTTATGCTAAGCAAGTTAATAAACACCGAAAGCATGTTGACTTCAAAGAGGGAGATTTGGTGTGGGTATGTCTTTGAAAAGAGAGGTTTCCTCCAGAAACTTTTGCCAAACTCAAGCCAAGAACAGTTGGTCCATTCAAAGTACTTCAGAAGATTGGTGAGAATGCATATAAGATTGACCTCCCAACAGATTATGGAGTTTCTGATACTTTCAATGTTACTGATCTTACTCTTTCCCCTGAAAGTGATGATCAACCTAACTCGAGGTCAAGTCTTCTCCAACTAAGGGAGCTTGACACAGGAGTGTTTTTTGAAAATTCTAAAAAATTCCAGCAAATAATTGAAGATGAAGTGAGCTATCAAAATTCTTTGTTTTGGGTCAACTTCTACGAATAAATTGTACCAATCTACAAGGCCAAAAAATGCAGGCCATATATGGTTGGAAAGCTCTATGAGTCTAATTTCCAAAGCAGCAAGTGGTTCGTCAATCGGAGTCTTCTAGAGGAAGTCATGACTAATTTACTAGGGAAGGGTCTGCATAGGGTGTTACAACAGAATTAAGAACGTCATTTAATGTTTTATGTCATTTTCTATGTTTTTCAAATAATTAGCCTTTAATCTCAGTCATTAGACTTTGAAACTCAAACAGTAATGCTTAGGGGATCGTTCTAAGATGCCCTTAAGATAACTTTTGTAATGAGGGGTTTGGGGATTGGGGATTGGATTTTAACTGGAAGTTGCCTAAAAGCATTTCTTTTCTCTATATCCCTTGGTTTAGGGTGGTGAGATTCTTGAATTTTGTATCTCTTGTTAGTTCCTTTGGGTGATGAGTTTCTATATCTCTTAGGAATTAATTTGGGTGGTGAATTTTTCACTTTTCTTGGTATTTTCTTGTTTTTTTTTTTTTCCACTTTAGTATTAGGAAGTAATCTTCACCGATGGGAGTGACATAGACATCTAAGGGACAAGAAATCTCATCTCTATTTTATATAAACTCAAATCAACATTAATTAAGGAGATTTTGAACTTTATCATACAACTCAACATATGAAACATTTCTTGATACAAGAGGTCCGATTGTAATTGGTGGGTTGCTCTCTGTTGATTTACGTATCCATGTTCCTTGATCATTTTGTTCAAACTCGACAAAATAAAATATAGTAATCCGTATATTGTTGGGATTCATATATGCATATTAGACAAGATAGAAAAATATTAGTCAAATAATGTTTAACAACATATAATAGTATTCCATATTTTAGTGCACCACCACAACTGTAGTGATAAATTATGTTAAACATATAGGTAATTTCAAAACTAACACGTCCACAATCGGTCATGGACTAGTATGTGCATGACCGGGTCGTATGACATCATTGTCTACGACCAATCGTTGAATATACACGACCGGTCATGGGAGAGCACTCTCTATGATTAGTCGAGGGAGGGCACTATCCATGTATACATCAATGGTAAGTAGTGTCCTCGATAGTGGACAAGCATGTCCACGACCAGTCATGAGAGAGCACTCTCATCCACAATGAGGTATGGTCATACGACAGCACTATCCACAAGCGGTCATTGCGACAGTACTAGCTCACCTAAACTTTATATTACATGCTTGTTTTTTATCATCTATATATTATTTTAGCATTTTTATTCTAGTATAAATAGATGTTCTAATATGTTAATGCACCGCAAGTAAGATAAATAATTTTAAAACAAGAATGAAATTGTACCTCTTTAGATAAAGCAAGAACTATATATGTGTTTCATATAAATAAAATGATTTTCCTTACTTTGGAGTGTAAAAGATAGTGTATGATGAGTTAAAAAAATTATGGGAAGAAGAAGAGAGAAAAGCACAAAACAAAAGATTGAGATCAAAACGGAGGATAAATTGTTGGAGGATGAAAGGGTGAATAAAACATAAAATTTAATTCAATAACCTAGAGATATAATAGACTTGTTTAAAAGAAGGGTATAATAGACTTTTTAGCCAAGTTTTTAAATAATGGTAGGCCTCCTCTTAAACAATAACCAAAAAGAATGAACTTATTAATGATTTCAACACTTTTTTTTATTCCACTTATATAACTAAATGCCAGTTTCTTAAATCAAGCACAGTTGCATGGATGGACGTGTCACAAAATTGCAAGATAAAAACAAGGGGGTGAATGATTCTTATATATATGTTTGTAAGCGAGAACATCACAAATCTTTAACTTCAAGATCAATATGGAATTAAACAACAACATTATTTATCCCTACTGTGAGCTTCAAAACCAGATTTAATTACCAACAAATTTTCCCTTCATAAACTTACCCACCGTGAGTTTTTGGAACCACATGCAGTACAAGAAATGGGTAGACTCATGATTCTCTTGATCACGCCTCCAAAACGATCGAACAATACATCGCATTGCATTGGCCACCATGAACAGTGTAGGAATGACGTACATGACACCTATATATGGCCGTAAGGCGAAGGCAATAATGCGTGCTATATTAGTCAGGAATGAAACAATTGCTTGGTTAATCTTTATTTTTCAGTTTTGATACACTAATCGTCCATAGAGAGAGAGAGAGAGAGAGAGAGAGATAATGGGATGTTCATGAATCATGATTCTAGTGGCGAAATAAGGATTTTGAACCTGTGGGGGCGCAATTTACGTATCTAAGAATTTTCATATATAGGCAATGATAACTTGATATAGCTAGCATTACGTACTACTGCACATTAATTACAAATAATAGCATATTAATTCAAGATATAATTTTCAAGTAGTTACCTCTAAATCTCTCAATCTTATGTTTAATGAACAATTTGTTTCCTTCCTTTAGGAGTTCCAACTTCCAAAAGCAAACTATATATATATATATAGACTATCAACTAACAAATAGATTACCAAATAACTAACTCATAATATTCAAAGATTCTAAAAGTAATATGTATCATAACATATGCCAACAACTTCTTGATTTTTGCAAGAACTAAGAAATTTTGATCAATATATATATATATATATATGTTTACAAATTACAAATACTACACTCTATAAAATGTCTTCATTGTAATTTGTAAAGAATTAATTACTAATTTAATATGTCAATCAAACAATGCAAGATGGCCCCATTATCATTTATCAATTGCTTTTTAAACCCAAAGTCTCTTGTTGTATCTTTCTGTAATCGGCCACACCACCACAAAGCCAAAAGCAGTATCAATCCAAGAAATAGAAATGAACCACACAACGCACACACGCAAGAACACAAGATATACGTGTTCAGATCCAAACGAATCCTACTCACGGTAGAGGCTCCGCCTCTAGTCAATCCACTAAAAATGATAATCAAGAGATTTACAGAATACATATACAAGATCCTCACAGCAACTCCCAAATCAGAAACAATAACAACGAACAAAGTAATAGAGTACAATGCTCAAAACCCGAGCAGCCCAGCACTCATACCTCACCAATCTCTCACAAATAAAAAACCCCAAGTAATACATACTTACCGTGAGACGAGATTGGAATCGCACACTTCTTCGTACGTTCTGATTTTCGAGTGCCTTCGAGCTCTTCACGTGCTTCTTCATTCTGATCTTGCTCCGCCCTCTCGCTTGAGCGATTAGGGTTTCTCGCGTGTGTGTGTGTGGAAGTGTAAGAGAACAGCCACTTCAATTTTCCTCAAATGTCAACCTTTTATGAACATGGGCCAAGGGACACGAATGACATTAGGATAAAAGAATAAGCCTTGGGCTTGGGCTTAAAACACCATTGGCCCAACCCAACTCTTGACCTAATACATTTTAAGTCACACACCCAACATCTCTAACTCTAGCTAGAACTCGAAATCTAATTAAATCCCTATTCCATATAATTTTTTTTTTCCTTTTAAAACATAGCTAGAGACTTAATACATTATAACACATTGTCAAAGAAATAGGTAGAAATATATATGTTGGGAAAATAGAAAATGAGAATATGCGATTTTGAGCTATTTTCCTGCTGCCTCCTGCAATAAAATGCTTGAAAGACAGTGAACGGTGATTGGTGGTGGCGACCAGCGAGTATTGGATGCTATCAGTGGCCGTTCAGCGTTGGACAACGGACGAGACGGGCAGAGGGCTGAAGAAGTGATGAAGGAAGGAGAAGGGTTCTGTCGATTTGTGTGAACTGAAATCAAATTCTGAACATGAAGGAGTGGACGGCCGGGTTTTATAAATTTGGGAAAAATGAGAATGGGTTATGATATGTATGGGCTAAAAGAGAAAAATTGGACTTGTAAGCAAATGGGGTGGAGATTCCCTGACCGGATTAGTAAACATGGTGGGGAACAGGGAACATGGTCCCCGCCCCAAATTTCCCGAACCCGCTCCTCTATTATTTCTGACTGTGCCAGGTCATTCCTTGTGTCTCATGTATTTCAGCACAAGAGTTTGTATTTATTTATTTATCATGTGGTCGTTCTATTAGCGGAGTAACCATAGTGCATGCATGTGTGTAGCTTAGCTTCCACTGTTTTAATTCTTGTGTATGCATGCCAGGGTGGTTCTTGTCTTATGTTTCATTCTTTCTCCTTCCGTAAGCGCTTCCGTACAAAATCAACTCTTTCATCCATATTTTAAAAAGTTATTTAAAAAAAATTATTAAATTGTAGAGTATTATATAAAATAAAAAATCTTGACATGAACTTCTCATTTATACACAAAACCTATTACATTTAAACAACAAATCATTCAATATTTACATTAAATTAAAGGTAGTTATTAATTAATTATTAAAGTAAACTCATTTATTATATTATATATTTATTTATAAATTATAAATATAAATTAAAATTCCTAAACATAAGGAAATATGGGTTTTTCCAATGCTAATTAAAAATTCTTTTAAAATTTTTAATGTCTACTCTTGAAAGTTAATTTCTGCAATGATAACAAAATATTGAAAATATAAATTTTAATTTATTTTTCTTTCATTATGCATTAATTTTAGTTTATATTAAATCTTAATTAGCATTAAATTTGACGGATGCCCTCGTTCTCATAAGGGTGATTTTCATCTAACTATCTCAGAATAAAAGGGAGAAATCAAAAATGTGAACACATTTAGGCAATTTCGAATTTCTATTCTCTTCAAAAGTCTCAAATAGAAGGCATATCAAAACCATATATAGATGGTTGTCCCTGACCCTCTGGTTGCTCAGTACATTAATGCAATGCATGCATTATTAACATAAATGAATCTACATGCATGATGGAATTAAAAGAGAATACATAACTGTTGAAATAAAAGAACTATTAAAGGAATAATTTATGGAAGCCAGATGAAGAGAATGTTGACTTGGCTATTGGTCTCTTGGCTTCTAGTCTTCACGAGTTGGACTGGTAGGCTTGTTAGATTGGGCCTGTGATAGGCCTGGTCTTATGGGCTTCATTTTGCTGGGCTAGACTGGCCTTCTTTGGCTGAACTGTGGGCTAATCATGTAGGTTGGTGCTAGGCTGTGGCCTCAAATGGCAGATGCTAGCCCAGCTGATCCATTGGCATGTAAGTTGGGGCCTCAACTGGCGCAGCATGTTGACTATTGCTATGGAGTTGCCTCAAATTATCACTAACAACGCCAATGCTCAAGCTGTTGTCCGAGCCCGATGTGTCCTGAACCTCAAGGGCTGAGACTCGTGATCCTAACATTCCCCACCCCTTAGAAAGCATCTTGTCCTTAAGGTGCAAGTGCGGGAACTGATAGGCCAAGTACTCAATTGATTCCCATGTAGCTTCCTCCAGTGAGATGTTTTCCTACTGAACTAAGGCCTCGGGCATCTTCTTCTTGTTCTTATTAACCACACGGTAATCTAGGACCCTCAAGGGCTGGACTAGCAGCATGGTATCTTCGTTCAGTTCAGGTAGATCATGCACCACATTGGTCAAATTGCCCACCTTGGGCTTAAGTTGGGACACATGGAACATTAGGTGGACATGGGTGTCTGCGGGCAAATCCAGTTTGTAGGCAATTGGTCCTATCTTCTTCATAATCTTGTAAAGCTCATAGTAGCGGTAGCCAAGCTTCATCTTGGCTGCAAGTGTTACGCTATTTTGCCTCAGTGGCCGCAACCTAACATAGACCACGTCCCTTTCCTAGAACTGCTGGTCTTTATGCCTCTGATCATAGTAGTTCTTCATACGAGTCTGTGCCTTTGACAAGTGGGTTTTCAGCTCCTTTAGTAGCTCGTCCCGATCCACTAGCTCCCGATCAACAGTATCCATCTTAGCGGACTGTGGCGTGTAAGACTCCAGTGTTGAAGGTGTCCGCTTATATACTGCTTCAAACGGGTTGTGCCCTAAGGATTGATAATAGGATGTATTATACCAGTACTCTGCCCATTCAATTCGGTCAGCTTATGTGTGCGGATTCCTATGTGAAAAACACCGCAAGTACTGCTCCAATGTGCAATTGGTGACCTCAGTTTGTCCATCTATGTAACATCCTGTATTAAGCGATAAGAAGAACCGGAACAATTTACCCTGATGGACTTAAGCGAACTTTCCAGGGGGTCACCCATCCTTGGATTACCCCAGGTCAAGCACGCTTAATTTGAGAGTTCTTTGCCAACATTCAGCCCAAAAGGTATCCAGCTGGTGTTATTTCCTTCCTTACTTATCCTCGATATATACTATCCGTCTCTGGGCTCTTATGTAATACCCCACGAGCCCAGAGAAGGATAATATATATCGAGGATAAGTAAAGAAGGAAACAACACCAGCTGGATACCTTTTGAGCTGAATGTTAGTAAAGAACTCTCAAGTTAAGCGTGCTTGACCTAGGGTAATCCAAGGATGGGTGACCCCCCTGGGAAGTTCGTGCAGGTCCATCAGGGTAAGTTGTTTCAGTTCTTCTTATCGCTCGATACGGGATGTTACAGGTGGTATCAGAGTTGACCCTTGGTGAAGGCAATCCGATGAGGACAGGGAATGGTGCCGGGGCCCAAGGGCCTATTCATAAAGTGACTTCTGGCAGGCTTCTAGGATGGTAGCCCCCAAAAGGGAGAAGATCTGGGACCAGTTGTAAGGTCGCATGACGGGGACCTCATGTGCTCAATGGGGGGAGAATATAATACCCCAAGAGCTCAGAGAAGAATAGTATATATCGAGGACAAGTAAGAAAGGAAACAACACTAGCTGGATACCTTTTGGGCTAAATGTTGGCAAAGAACTCTCAAGTTAAGCGTGCTTGACCTGCGGTAATCCAAGGATGGGTGACCCCCCTGGAAAATTCCCGTAAGTCCATTAGGGTAAGTTGTTCCGATTCTTCTTATCGCTCGATACGGGATGTTACAGTCCATCTGTGGGTGATAAGATAAGCTTGCTGATAGCTTCATTCCCATTATCTTAAAAAGCTCTTTCCAAAAATGGCTGGTAAAGATTATGTCCTGATCTATGACAATGGTTTTGGGTAGGCCGTGCAAATAGACCACAATTTGCATGAATACTCATGCAACATACTATGCAGTGAAAGGATGCACTAGCAGGAAATGGGCATACTTACTGAGTCGGTCCACCACAACCAGATTTGGTAGACCCTCGAAAAAATCCATGCTCAAGTCTTCCCATATCTGCTCAGGCACGGGTAGTGGCTGCAGCAATCCACTTGGCTGGGTAGAATCACTTTTGACATGCTGACAAACGTCACATTCGGCCACATGATTGGCCACTTGCTACTTCATGCCCTCCCAATAAAAGAGTCGGTTAAGGTGCTGCTAGGTGCGGTAAACGCTTGAGTGTCCTCCTTCCCATGAGTTATGAAAATGCCGCACAAGGGTAGTGTGCAAATCATTAGCATTTGGCACATACGCCTTTCCTCGGTATAGTAACATGCCATTGCAGAATTCATAATCACTCACTGCATCTATGTTTGTTCTGGCCTATATCAGCTCCTAGCTATGCTGGTCTATCTCAAGTGCATCTCAAATTTACTGCCAAATAACCCACGTTGGCCCTATGACAAGCAACAACTGGGCACTATAGTCCCATCGAGACAAGGCATCAGTAACCTTGTTCTGCACCCCTGGTCGGTAGACAATCTCATAATCATACCCTATCAATTTGGCCACCTACTTTTGTTGATCTAGGGTCACAATCCACCTCAAAGGCTACTGGTTAGTCACAATTTTGAACTACTGTCCCAACAAGTAGGGGCGCCACACCGTAACTACTTCGATAACTGTTAACATTTCCTTGGCGTAGGCAAACCATGTGGCCTTAGCTAGGCTAAGCGCCTTGCTGAGATAGGCTATTGGTCAGCCTTGCTACACAAATATTACTCCAATGCCTATGTTGCTGGCATCTGAATGTGTAATACCCAAGAAATTCTAAAGGACTCAAAGGTAATTTATCTTGGGGCAAAAATGGAATTTAAGAATAAATAAAGGGTATAACGGTAATTTATTACCGTATAAATAACCGAATCGACTACAGGGAGTGCCCTGGAGCCAAGATGCCAAAGAAAAATGATATGGCATTAACGAGCACCCCGAGATACTATTTATAGCATCAAAAGAAAGAAGATCGGGATCAGTTTTTGATACAGCAAAAATGCAGCTGCCAATTAGGGTGTAATACCGAATTGTTATAGACAACTCCCGAAAGTCAATGAAATCTTGAGGAGGCTTCGATTTTTCATAAGAAACAACCCTTCAGTGGTTTCAGGAAGAAACAAAAAGGTTTAGGGCCAAAACGAAGATTCGGGCCTAAGTGCAGTTTTTCAAAATTACTAGAGGGAGGCCGAAACCATTTTTTTTGGAATCCTCAGGGGTCAAATTGGTGTTTTAGGATGTGAGGGTCTTGAAAGCAATTATCAAAAGTCAAGGGGCTTGGTGAAAGAGGGCCAAAATGAGAAAACCAAAATCAGTGGGGTAAAAGTGCAAAAACTCAAAAATGGCAGCATGGGTAAATCTAACCAGCACATGGACGATCGTCCATGGCCAATTTCAGCCACAGGGATGGCATGAGGGAAGGCCAGGGAGCATCTTTTGTTAAAGCATGGGCCGACAACGACCACTGGGTAGGCCGAAAAAGCAAGAAAAGCGACTGAAAGTTCGATCATTTTTGTCAAAGCCTGAAAATGGCTATTTTGGTAGGTTAAAGTCACTTGAAGGTCGGTTTAGGGTAGGTAAACCCTCCTAAGGTAATGGGCTAATCGATCTCAGGCATTTGGAGCATCGATTTCGCCTATAAATAGGCATTCGAAGTGGCCAAAAATGGGAGAGAAAGAAGCTTCAAATCCGCCATTTTATTGAACGAATTGAGAGTCAAGACAATGGGGCTTTTGTTGCCCATGGCTTGAAGAAGAATTCTAGAACATTTGGAGCATTTTGGTGCTCGTTTGATAGGCGTTCAATGGTGGCTGAAAATGGTGAGACTTTGAGCTTCAAATTGACCACGATTTTGAATGAATTGAGGCTCAAGAATAAGGGGCTTTTGAAGCCCATGAGAGGTAGAAGCTTTCTGGAGAGTTAGAGCCATTTTCATAGCCGTTTGAAGGCGATTCGAAGCTCACTGGAAAAATGAGGTGAGTGGTCTGGCCGAACGTTCCAAGCCCCGATAGGAGGTCTTCCGGTGCTCCTTTGAGGCTCAAACTTGGCCATGAGGATCGACTGGAAGAGTAGAACAAGATGGCCTCAGAAACTAGCATCACCGGCATGGCCAGCGCCGGAGAAGATGACCAGCGCATGGGCCACACGCGTTGGTCAGCACGCGCCAGCATGTGGGGGTGTGTGGGTGGCTAGAAAAATCTGGAAAAAATGTCTAAAAATCTAGAAAAATGTTTTATGAAGGTCCGTGCAAAAAGTTTTGAAGTTGGAATTCCTAATGTCTCGGTTTTAGCATCAAAGAACCTCATTTTGCGTGAAAATGCAACATCTAGGTAAGTTCAGTATTTTTCCCTTGAAGCTCATAGCCTATAATGAATTATTGTGAAATTAGATTTGAGAAAATAGTCCCAAGGTATTTATTGGAATTTTCGGAAAGGAAAATGAAAGAAAATGAAGGAAAAATGAAATAAATGAAATATTGAGCATATTTAGTGATTAAATATTATTTTATAATTGAGGTGATCGAGATGATGTGATTGGTGTAATTTTTTAGAGTTGGCACGAGAATCGATGTAGGGCATGCATATCGAGGCGATGCGCACTTTTCAAGGTATCTTGGTCTTTTGGGAAAATGTGAGTTGTCCTATCTTAAGTATGATTTGGTGAGTGATTTTCTCACAAGAACTTATAATTATGATATGATTGTTTATATGCATGCTATTTATGAATGCAATGTTCATTTTGTCATATTGCATTGAAAGTCATGATATTTGCATGGCACGATATTATTGTCATATTGATATCTGTGCATGGGAATGAGATGTCACCCCCAGAGTGTAGCCATAATTCCCCTAGGGCATTGAGGGAATAACGTTAGGCTTATCCTGCAGAGGTTCGGGATTTGTCTAGGATTCCTAGCCGGGCTGGTGGGCCTAGGAAGTTACATTAAAGGGCAAAAATGTTGTTCATGTTATTGCATCATGCATTCGTATATATGTTTTGGACCCTCACTAGAAGTTTCATCTTCTAATGGGTTATGCCCCTGGAACATTCAACGTTTCAGTTTAGACTTGCAGCTTAGGCAAGAAACAGGTTGAGATATGACGGCACGTGATGGCACGGCCAATGGATTCAGCAAGCTGACTCGAATATGTTTTACTTGATGTATTATTGATGATTAGCCTTGTTAGAATATTATGGAATCTACATGTATTTATATATTTCAATATTGAGGATATGATGTTAACTATGGTACGGATTCTTATGTTATAAATAAAGTGAATTGATTATGTCCCATATCAGGTTTCGATTATTGCTTCCGCATTTTTAATGATTTGATGGGGGGGTTTGTTTGGAATTCGGTACTTAAGGTTATGTACCGAGAAAGAAAGAAAAAAATAATTTATGTATATTTTGGGCCCCAACATAGTGACACGCTCGGTAAGAGAAAAGCGGGGTGTTACAGTATGGACTTCAAATGGCTGCGAGAAATCTTGTATAGCCAAGACAAGGGTGCACGCCATGGTTTGTTTCAGTGCTACAAAAGCCTAGTCAGCCTCTTCTATCCACTGGAACTTGTCTTTCTTCAATAGTTGCGTCAATGGCCTAGCAATGGCCCCGTAATGCGACACAAACTTTCAGTAATAGCCTGTCAGTCCCAAAAATCTACGCAATTGGGAAACATTCTTTGGCTTAGGCCACAATTGTACAGCAACAATCTTCTGTGGCTCTACCTTAACATAATTAGGGCAAATTCTGTGTCCCAAATACTCCAACTCTGACTGCCCAAAAGCACACTTGGACAGCTTGATGCAGAAACTTTCTCAAACCAGTATGCTCAAGACTTGCTCCAAGTGTTGCAAATGTTGGTCCCTGGACTTCAAATAAACTAGTATATCATCGAAATATACCAGCACAAACTTACGTAGCATGTGCTAAAAAATGTGATTCATAACCGCTTGGAAAGTTGACGATGGGGCATGACCAGATACTCATAGTGCCCATGGTGTGTCCAAAACATTGTCTTGTGTATATTTCACGAGTGCATCCGAATCTGGTGGTAGCTTACCCATAAGTCCAATTTTGTAAAGATTGTTAACCCTAGTAACTCATCCAGCATGTCGTCAATGGCTGGAATCAAGAATATGTCCTTCACTATTGCCTTGTTGAGTGCTCGGTAATCAATACAGAAGCGTTAAGTTCCATCTTTCTTCTTAACCAATAAGACTGGTGATAAGAATGGACTGGTACTAGGTCGCACCAAATTTTTCTATAACATCTCCTTCACTTGCCTTTCAATCTCTGCTTTCTGGTGGTGGGCATATCGGTAGGGAGATACATTAATAGGATGCTCATCTAGCAAGGGGATGCGGTAGTCAAATGGCCTGCTTGGTGGCAGGTTTGTGGGCTCCTGTACTACTGTAGGGAACTTAGTCAAGATTGCCAGTATATCTGTAGGCAATTCCACCTCATCTTTCTTTTTAGAGTTGTCGGGACCCGATGGCTGAGATGCTATCTGAATGGCATAGCACTCATTGCCTGCTCGAATCAATTTTTGTATGACATTCACTTCGGTTGCTTGGGCAGCACGTAGCTGCATAACAAAGTGAACTTTTCGGTCCGCTAAGATGAACTCCATAGCCATCTGCTTGTAATCAAACACAACCTTGCTCAATTGGGCTAACCACTACACACCCGGTACTATGTTCACTCTAGCTAATGGTATGACATACAAATCTACAATAACATTAATGTGCTGGATTTTCAAACTTATAGCCCTGCACTGTTGTGTGCATGTGAGGCGCTTTTCGCTGGCAACTCGCACCTCAAAGGGCTCAATTCTGATAGTTGGGATTTACAACTTATGGGAGACTTTAATGCTGATGAAATTGTGAGTTGAGCCATTGTCGATCTGCAGGCTAACAACTTTGACTAGCTTGTGCGTATATGTGCAGATATATATATATATGTGTGTGTGTGTGTGTGTGTGTGTGTGTGCCTATGTATATATAGAAACAAAAACAGAGAGAAAGGGTAGACAGCTTAGGCATACCCAAACACAACCCTCTTGCTCGATTATATCGTGGCCGAAGTAAGCTCTGATGAAGACAAAAGCTGAAAGGAAACGAAAGGGAAATGATTGCTAGACAGGAAGAATAATAGAGAGGAAGAAAGAGATAGAAAGGGTAGATAGCATGGGCGGGAACTTTATAGATTTAAAATTAATCTTAACCATTGATATACATCTAAAATGTATCTCAACCATTCATCTCAAATGTGTCTCTAATACATTTGAGACATTTTCAAAAATCATTCTGCTTTATTATATAGATATATAATATATAATATATAATATAATAAAATATAATATAAAACATAATATTTAATATTTAATATACTATTAATTATATTAACTTTAATTATATTATAATATTAATTATTTATAATATTTATTTTTATTTTTATTATAATATTAATTTATAGTATTAATTTTGAAATTAACTTTATAATATCTTATTTTTTATTTTTATTTTTTAACCCAAACACCAAGTAGTATTCCTGTAAAATAACAAGAAGTATTAGAAATTAAATATATATAAAGTAAACTCAAAACACTAGACAATTCTAGGTAAAACACATAAAATACTAAAAACATTATTCAATTGTGACCAATAAATGTATGAATAAATTCTCACATCACTTCCTGACCTCTTTCGGCCCCGGGCCTTCTTTGCAGGCTACGACTTCTTCTCGGGCGCAAATCATCACGCGGCTCTCTGTTCCACCTTTGCCTCCTATAAACATACAAGCGGAGGTGGCCTTCTTTGACTAGCTTCTTAATCTGATCCTTGAGGGTAGTACATTCTTCTGTCATGTGATCAAAACATATGATGACAATCACATCGCTTGATGGTGTCCACATTAGGGTTGGAGTTAGGTCGAGCTCTAACCTCGGGAAATGAAATTATCCTCAAATTGTACACTTCTTAGAAAATCAATCTCTCCTAGTCATCAGCATGATATAAGCATCGTAGCACAATCAGAATGGCTTGGGTCCCCTGGCTAGCTCTTTTCGCCCCCTGGCTCGGTCCTTATTTTCTTTTTTGCGACTAGCTCTCTCTCCGGGTGGCGATAATGCTCAGTGGATAGGCCTAACCACTGGTTCGACTATGGTTGGACTTGTGGCTGGGAGCTATTGCGTCTAGCGACCGACACTTCTTCCACATTTATATAACTGGTTGCTCACACTTAGAGCTCGTCAAGGTCAACGGGAGGCTTTCGAGACAGAGAATTGGTGAAGGGCCCGGGCTTAAGCCTTACCATGATGGCGTGTAGTGAGATAGCCAGATTGAGATCCCTAATTTGGATGGCCTCTTGGTTGAACCGGTGCATGAAAGTTCGGAAATGGCTCATTTTCTCCTTTATTCAAGTTGATGAGGCTGGCCGAGGTTTTATGATGAGCTCGGTTAGTGGAGAAGTGGGCAATGAAGCATGTGGGGAGCTCGGAGAAGTAGTGGATAGAGCCTGGTTCCAGAGTGGAGATGTAATACCCCATGTTGCAAAGTGTCAAGTAAGTTCAAGGAACTGAAAATCAGTTTGAGAATTTAGTTAAGTAATTGCTGAATCGATGGAAGGGAGTACCCTAGAACATAATTACCTAAGGAAAAATGTATGTCATTCACAAGTGTTTTGAGACATGATTTATGACACATAAAGAAATCGAAACAGAGATAATTTCTCGGTACGACTAATTTTAACTTGAAAAACTGAATGATCATAAATGTAATACTCGAGATTTTTAGATTCAGATACTTGACGAAATAGGATATTTTAGGAGATTGTGGATGTTTGAAGATAAAAGTTCAATTTCTGAGTCAGGGGCAAAATTGTAATTTTTAAGGTTTGGGTAAAAGTGTAATTTACCTAAAAATTAGGGGTATCAGTGTAATTAATCTATTCTTCAGGGACTAAAATGCAATTAAAAATTAGCCCGGGGACCATGTTGAAAAAGGTCTAAGTGTAATTACCCAAAAGTTTGGGTCAAAGTGTAATTCTTGAAAACCTTTTTATTAGGGCCATTTGGGAGATTCAGGAAAAGCCTCATAAATGACTTTAGAGATAAGGATAAAGTCTCATGATGACGTTAGAGATAAGATGAAGCCTTATGATAACGTTAGAGATAAGATGAAAGCTCATGATGACTTTAAGGATAAGATTTGGATAAGATTTGATTAGATAAGATAAGATTTGGATAAGATTCTATTAGATAAGAATTTGTTGGATATGATTTGATTTGGATAAAGATTTGATTTGAATAAGATTTGATTCGGATAACAATGATTGCATAAAATCTTAGAAGATTTAGAATGATTGCAGAAGATCTTAGAAGATTTGGAAATGATTATACAAAATCTTAGAAGATTTAGAATGATTGCAGAATATCTTAGAAGATTTGGAAATAATTATATAATATTTTAGAAGATTTACAATGATTGCAGAAGATCTTAGAGGATTTGAAATGATTGAAAAAGATTTTGAAAGATTTGAAATGATTGCAGAATATGTATTTCTTGGTGGCTAAATTTCCAAAACCTATAAATAGGGGTTCATGGCCAAAGGTTTCAAATTCGAAATTGTGATAAATTTGTGCTAGACAAGAGTGCTTCGGGTTTAGTGGATAGAGGGTTTTTTAAGCATACGCGAAGCATCACACGCGTAGAGCACTTGAGCAGCGCGTGAGGGCGTGTAAGGAGGTGGTTTGGTCAAAAGACTTGAGGAGTTGCACGAAAATCGAGGTTGGACACAAGATTCGAGGTGTTCTGAGTTTTGTTCGAGGTGAGTGTTCGCCCCCAAAACTTGTTTACTGTGAGTTGTTTGCTATCAAAACTTGATTTATTGTACCTGTTCTATCTGAACATGTGGAGATTTCATGCAAAATAATTTTTATCCATGCAAACGGTTTAACTTGTGATGGTTGGTTTTATGAGGGAGGTTTTGTTGTTGTACTTTTTGTATATTAGTTTTGATGATGAAAAATATATTTTGTTTAATCCCTAAGTCATGAGTCAAGGTTGTGGTTTTCAACATAAATCAATTTCAATATCAAGTATTACTTTGTGAGAATGAAAACCAAATGAATTTCAATTATTGAGATTTCAAAGTCATATTTTTTCTAAGTCTGGGAGGTTAGCACCTTATAAGGAGACCTGTAAGAAAATGTTTTCTTTTTAGAAAACTAACTCCCGGTAATTCAATAGCTAACATTCATTAGTGATAAAATGATTTTTAACGAATTTTTCTAGAAATAGAAAGTATATATCTTGGAGGTGGTAAAATCGCAAAATCGTAAGTTTGTACTAAAATCCAAATTCTACTTTCTTATTCTTAGGAATTTTGATTTTTTTAATATTTTTATTGAATCCAAATGGGGGGTATTTTGTTATTTACATTTATGTATTAAAGTAAATGGAAGGTAAAATATAAATTAAGGAAAATGAGGACATTTATGTTTGTATCATCATGCCTTCACTCTGTCGACTACATGCTTTCATTTTGTCGACTAACATATTGTCTTGGTCGACTAAGTTATAGGATCGGTCAACTAACAATGTGATTATTTGTGCCTTGGTCGACTAACTATAAGCATTGGTCGACTAACAGTATATATATGTTTTGGTCTTGGTCGACTAATCTTAAACCTTGGTTGACTAACAGTGCTTTTGATATGACTTGGTCAACTAACTCTTTGAGTTTGTCGACAGATGGGTACCCTTGGTCGACTAACTTCCATGTGTATTTTTGTCTTGGTCGACTAAGTGCCTTGTTGTCTTTACAACTTGGTCGACCAACCTATTTTCTTTGTCGACTAAGCTTGTTATTTTTGCTTGATTCTATCGACTAACTATTTTCATTTGTCGACTAAGTTTCTTTGCAGAAAGCCTCCAACAGCTAGTTTTTCAAATCTCAACAGTCACAAATGGCTAGTTTCCTCTTCAATCTTTTTGGATGCCTATATATACAACTCATTGATAACCAAGAAGAGACTAATGGATAGGAATGAAGTTAAGTGAGCTTAAGGATTATTTCATACTTCTCGATTTATATTTGTGCTTCAACTTTTCTCTCAAAAGGCTTTGTACTAAATCTGTTTCATTTGATTCAAGGCTTGTATCTTTATTGAGAGACATTGTAACTAAGAGTGCATACTCTTAGAAACTCTCTTTTGTATCCTTCTTATTTTTCCTAGATTGTATTGCTAGAGGGCTTACTTGAAAGCAAAAGGTTGTATTTCCTAGCTTGATGTTAGAGGGCCTATCCGAAGTGATAGGAGGTTTTAGTGGATTGTTTCCAAAATCCTTAGTGAGGAGCTAAAGTAGTGGATTAGGATTGTGTTAAGCTGAACCACTATAAATCCTTGTGTCCATCTCTTGCTTGCGCTCTTTGTTTATTTATCTTTCCAAGCAATTTCATTATTCCTCACTTGTTCACATATTTATCTTTGCAAACTTATATTTGTCATTTTATATGCTTGATGTTTTTAAATCACTAAAACGTCAATTTGTATAAAAAAGTTTTTCAAGTTCAATTAAGTTTTTAAAATTATCCAATTCACCCCCCTCTTGGTGTGTGCTATAGCACTTTTATTCTAACAGATTCGTCCCTAAACGTTTTGAACTTGTGCATTGCATTTTATAAAATGTTGTTTATATGATGCTTTGAGTTGTGAAATGTGGCATTGTCTTGCGTTTTATGTGTTCGTATGGAATGTCAGGCTAAGATGTTGTCTGGATAGTGTAGTCATAATTCTCCAAGGGCGTGACGAAATAATAGGGGTATCTGGTGCTAGTGTGCATGTTAGGATAGTCGCTTGGTTTTCGTGCCGGACCGTTTGGTTAGGGAAGTTGCATTAGGATGACTATGTAGTCCATATTGTGTTGTTCATGTGGGATGTCGGCCTAGGATGTTGTCTGGATAGTGTAGCCATAATTCTCCAAGACAGAATAATTGAGGTATCTTGTGCTGGTGAGTATGTCGAGATAGCCGCATTGGTTTCCGTGCCAGGCCGTTTGGCCAGGGAAGTTGCACTAGGATGACCAGGTGCTTCATGTGAAATTTTGGAGTTGGGATTGTATGGTGGTTCTTGGATGCTTAGAGTGGGAACGTAATCTCCGACGTAAATGTGGTGAGCCGAGTTCCTGCATTGATGTGACCTTCCTCGGCCGGGAGTTGGTAACGATTGTTCCCGAGATGTTGGAGAGATGCGTTGGCTTACCCCTCTTAAGTTAGAATTGCGTCGTGTCGTTGAGTCGATATGGTGGCATAGCTTTTAGAAAGGTTGCTCTTTGCCCGTGGTAGGGTTAAGCTTTAGGGATTCTCTTGGGTTAGGACTTGCTGGGTGTATTCGTTTATTTCATATTTTGCATTCAATCATGAAAATGTGTTTTTGAACTCTCACATAGATGATTCATCATTTAATATAGACTATGTCCCTAAAATATTCAAATGTTTCAGGTGAAGGCAGCGGTGTGAAGGGAAAGGGAATTGCCGAGGAGTGACAACGATTAGTGGATAATTTACTTTATGTCGTTTCCAATTATGTTGTTAATTTTGATGACGTCATGTTAACCCTAGTTGACTTTATATTATGAATAAAGTGGGTTCGATTATGGTTTATTGAGGTTTCGATCTAGCTTCCACATTTGAGATGATGTACCTATCTTAGTTTATTGATGGTTCATAGTTGATATACTAAGAAGGTGTAACGAGATCTTTGGGGAAGGGTTTTGTGTTGAGTTTCCATTGATTGGAAAAAAAATATGCCCGGAATCTTACGTTACCTAACACTCAAGAGAAGTGGGGTGTTACAGGAGAACCACAGCAAGGAGGACTTCTTTAATGTGCTAGGGAAAGCTCGGCACATGATCGGATCAGTTTCCCCATTTAACAACATCAAAGAGTTGAACATTGTTAAGTGCTCCTTGGATCAGTGGTTTCGTCATACAACTCCAATGTGTCAGGAAGGCGGAATCCTTCTAGAAGGGGGACAGAGATGATGAACTCCAAGAAGAGGTGACTCGGAGTGTACAACGATGCTGACAGTGAGGAGTAAGAGTGTGAGTAGCCTGAATTGTTGGTGACGGCTGACTTTTGCATCGTCGTCAACCCGTTCGTCGCCCTGGTCATGTTGCTGGTTGCGGGTTACCTCAGTAACTAGATCTTGAAGCTATGGAATGCTTTGGAAGAGAGCCACCATGGTTACTGAATTTTCTGGATGATGGTTGATGATGGTATTCAGAATCTCCTGGTTTGGGGCCATGTTATTGTAACTTCTTGTTCTAACCATGGATAATTTGCAGAGAAGACTAAGGATTCATCTTGTGGGGTAGGTAAATTTTGTCTGGCCCTACAATAGGAGCCAAATGTTCCTTTTGACTCAACAGGGTTAGTAAGATTGGTTGCTACAGTGATGGAATGTTGTGATCATGCAGGAGTAGCTGGCACTAGGGGTGTTCGCGGTTCAGTTTGGCCGGTTTTGAGTAGATTTAAAGCGCCGAACCGCAGGCTCAGTTTTCTACCAAATTAAACCAAGCGATTTGATTTGGTGCGGAAAATCGAACCGAACCGAACTACAAAATGCGATTCGGTTTAATTCGATTTTCGCGGTTTGGCAATTTCTGCATTTGGTCCGGTCCGGTCCGGGCCGATTCGGTTCCGTTCGAACTGATTCTAAATTTTTATTTTTGCTGCAAACTCACTGTAATACACTAATTGATAGACCTAAAATCCATACACTGTGGTGAGCTGAAGCACGCCATGATAGCAACAAAAACAACAGGTTCAACTGGTTTAAAATTCACAATACAACAGATTTAAGTCTACCAAATTTTTGGATCAAGCCAGTTCCTAAACATCAACTTGAAGATCATACCAGTTTAAACACTTAAGCAGTCATGATTGTATATTATCATAAATGCTCAAGAAGCAGGGAAATCAATAAGGCGGATGGGAGAGAGAAAATACAACACTCACTGAAAGTTTTTCCTCACAAGTCACAAGCATTTTGCGACTAAAAATCTTTATAATAAAACAATAGAAACAGTTGTGAGAGAGAGAGAGTCATGAAGCTACATACCAGCAACCGGCGAACCGATCGAAAACACTGGGGGAAGAAGGCAACGGGCTTGGACTGCTACGAGGCAACACCGTGGCGGTGTCAAGAGGTACCAGGCTACAGGCTACCAGCAACCAGCCTATTGGCGATCAGAAACGTTGGGGGAAGGAGGCAACGGGACGCTCGTCACTGCGAGACAACAGTAGCGGTGTCAAAAGGTGCGTCCGTCGTCTACTGCGACCAGAGCTTGCGACGTGGGGGGCCGGGGGTCGCGTATGGGTTAGCGTTGATCGACGATCCGAGGGTCCAGGGAGAGAGAAAGACTATGGCGAGTGGGTGGGTGCGGGTTAGGGTTTGGGGGAAAGGGGAGGAATAGTCGAGGACATTGGCGCCCTTTTTATATTTTTAATTTTTTTAATTATATATTATATATGCGGGTGGTTCAGTTTTGAACCAAACCGTCGGTCTGCCAAACCACAAACCGCGCGATTTGGCAGTTTTTCAAATCGAACTGAACCACCATTTCAAAAAATCGACTGGTTCGGTCCAGTCCAGTTCGATCGGAAACCGCGGTCCAGTAGGTTTTTTGAACACTCCTAGCTGGCACCTGCAAATACTCCAATGCTCAAGTCAGTGAGGGTTCAAAATAAAGCTTGGAAAGAACATACCTTGACTTGTGATCAGGTTAGTTTATATAGAAGTGAGGGTGCCTTGCATGTCGTCAACCATCATGGGAAGATAGAAAGCCGAGATACACGATGGTGATAAGAGCTATCTCTGAGGATCTCAAATTTGATGGAAATTAGGAGTTGATTGAGGATCAGCGTGCAAGTTGCTCGGAGTCGATAAGATCTGTTACTAGCGTGAGGATCTCGGGTTGGATAGAAAGGTTATTGGGGCATCTTGGGCTAAGATCTAGCCCAAGGCCGAGCTCGGTGCTAGGCTTTGGGCCCTTAGTCCAATGGATCAGTACGATCCAACAAACAAGCACAATATTGACAAGAAAAATAAATTATTTTCAACAAATATGATTATAGAATTCTAATAACAACAAACCAAATTAAACCCTAATTACACTTCTCATGGCGTAATGAAACAAAGAGAAAAGGAAGAACACTTAGCCATTAAAAAAAATTTAAGCTACATCAAAAATTCAATTTCAAGAAAAAAAAAACATCTTTTTTATGTCATTTTTAGAGTAATTTTCAATTTGTTGGTGATAGAAACATCTTTTTCGAAATTGTTTTAATTGTATTTTTAAGTAGTACAAGTTGTGTCTCTACCAAGAGAAGCAATCACCAATTGCCCTAGAAAAAAAGGGGGGGGGGGCCTTTTTTTTTTTTTTTTCAGTGCCGTTGATTCTCATTTTATATATTGTTGAAGTTTCTATGTAGTCTCTATTCTATTTTTTTGATAGCAAAATTTTTATTCTATTCCTTTATGTGTTGAAGTCAAAAACAAGGTAACTCTTTTTGACATTTGTGAAAGAAGAAAATAAAAAGAAAAAAGGACAAAGAATAATTGAAAGTAATTGAAAGCACTTAAGCAAAAATTAAAACAATGAAAGAGAAAGCTAGCAATAACAATTGCAATTTAATTGTAGCAGTCGCAATTGAAATAGTGGCTACAAAATTGACATTTGGATAGAAAGAAATTCTACAATAGAGGATTGTTGCGCCAAACACGTTTTTAACGCATAAAAAAGGCCTATAAGTCTTTCTGGCTTATTTGTTATTCATCTCAAGTATTTTATTCTAAAAGTGAAAAATAGAATATTAGAAATATTTAGAGTATTTTTGTAATTATTATTTTCTTATAATTTAAAAAAAAAGATTATAACTCTTATTGTTTTTTGAAAACTTTTAATAGAATAGAGACTCATATGGCTAATTTTCTAATAGAATACTGACCAATAGCACAAACATAATTAAAAAAATTGAAAAATATATATATATTTATCAACTGATACTAGCAGGTTTGAGAAATTTCTTTTGTAAAAAGATTAAATAACATTCTATGATAGTGTAAAAATTAAAAATGTTGTATTATACAATTATTATTATTTAGAATGTCGAGGAGGATGGAACTCAACCAGTTGAGTTAGAGATTATAATAATATTTTAATCTTTCCACATTTCGAAAAAAAAAAAAAAAACAAAAGGACTTTCAATTTCAATCATAGAAATAAAAAGCTTCCAATGACCATATCGTAGAAAAAATTTAGAAATAAAAACGGTCCAGTCTCTTTTCTATTGGAAGTACATTCGCATCATTGGTCCCCCTTCTATTTGAAGTTCCTGAAATGCCATTGAGTTAACAGGAAAGTGTCAAAAGGGACTAACGATGTACCTACGTACAATAATAGATAGAATAAAGACCTATCGCGCACGTGGGCAGCTCAGTTAGTTAAGAAGGGGTACAAAATATCTTTCGTGGTGAATTTTAGATCAAGATTAAGAATCGAGTCTCGTAAGTAACAGTATAAGAGTATCTCTCTCTAAAGTAAGAGGGGCTCCTTGAGCGTGGTAAACTCAAGTCTAACCACTATGTCTAATTAAATTACTATGATTAATCTTCTCTCATATCCTGTTAGACCAAATATGGGACACTTGAGGTGAACGATTTCACTTTTTGACGAGAACGTCATGTGCTCAAAGGGGGGAGAATGTAATACCCCAAGATCCTAGAGAATGGTAGTATATATCGAGGATAAGTAAGGAAAAAAATAACATCAACTAAATACATTTTGGGCTAAATGTAAACAAGGAACTCCAGGGTTAAGCGTACTTGAATTGGGGAAGCTCAAGGATGGGTGATCTCCTGGGAAGTTCGTGTAGGCTCATCAGGGTAAGTTGTTCTGGTCCTTCCTATCGCTGAATGCGAGATGTTACAAGGCTAGTTTATATAGAGGTGAGGGTGCCTTGCGTGTCGTCAATCATCATGGGAAGATAGGAAGCCGAGATACACAATGGTGATAAGAGTCATCTCTGAGGATCTCAGATTTGATGGAGATTAGGAGCTAATCGAGAATCAGTGTGCGAGTTGCTCAGAGTCGATAAAATCTGTTATTAGCGTAAGGATCTCGGCTTGAATAGAAAGGTTATTAGGGCATCTTGGGCTAAGATCTACCCCGGGATCGAGCTCAGTGCTAGGCTTTGGGCCCTTAGTCCAATGGATCAGTACGATCCAACAAACAAGCACAATATTGACAAGAAAAATAAATTATTTTCAACAAATATGATTATAGAATTCTAATAACAACAAACCAAATTAAACCCTAATTACACTTCTCATGGCGTAATGAAACAAAGAGAAAAGGAAGAACACTTAGCCATTAAAAAAAATTTAAGCTGCATCAAAAATTCAATTTTAAGAAAAAAAAACATCTTTTTTATGTCATTTTTAGAGTAATTTTCAATTTGTTGGTGATAGAAACATCTTTTTCGAAATTATTTTAATTATATTTTTAAGTAGTACAAGTTGTGTCTCTACTGGGGGAAGCAATCACCAATTGCCCTAGAAAAAAAAAGGGGGGAGGCCTTTTTTTTTTTTTTTTTTTCAGTGCCGTTGATTCTCATTCTATATATTGTTGAAGTTTTTATGTAGTCTCTATTCTATTTTTTTGATAGCAAAATTTTTATTCTATTCCTTTATGTGTTGAAGTCAAAAACAAGGTAACTCTTTTTGACATTTGTGAAAAAAGAAAATAAAAAGAAAAAAAAGGACAAAGAATAATTGAAAGTAATTGAAAGTATTTAAGCAAAAATTAAAACAATGAAAGAGAAAGCTGGCAATAACAATTGCAATTTAATTGTAGCAGTCGCAATTGAAATAGTTGCTAGAAAATTTACATTTGGGTAGAAGGAAATAAAAAACTTCCACTGACCATATCGTAGAAAAAATTTAGAAATAAAAACGGTCCAGTTTCTTTTCTATTGGAAGTACATTCGCATCATTGGTCTCGCTTGTATTTGAAGTTCCTGAAATGCCATTGAGTTAACAGGAAAGCGTCAAAAGGGACTGACGATGTAACTACGTACAATAATAGATAGAATAAAGACCTATCCCTATTATATTAATTAATTCCCAGCTTACTGAATTCCCTTCTCCATCCACAGTAAGAAGCCCACTAAAATAGTCTCATAATTACCTGTCCCTTAGCTTCAATGCTTGGCCAATTTACGACCGTAATTTCTCTACTTTCTCCTTCTCCAATGCTAATCATAACCTGCACTTCACTTCATTTACTTAGCTGCAAAGCAATTAAAATTGGAGAGGAAATACTTGGCTGAAAATGAATTAAAATTGAAGACAAGATAGAAGAGACGGGCGGACAAGGCTGCTTCAAGCCTTCAGCGTGCAACGCGTGGCACCCTCCAGCTGCCATGTGACTTCAATTTGGGCACTCCAAACGGCGCCGTTTTGGCCTTCTCGCTGCTGGAAAATTCCAGCAATATCTTCTCAACAAAATCAGCTCCTCCACTGCGCTGCCTAAGGATCGATCCCAAGACCAGCCGCCTAGCAACCTCCTTCAATTATATACGTAGATACTGCATTTGTTAATTAAGATATGAATTAAAAAAATTAAAATATAAGATATATTTTAAAATTTTATCTTTTTTAACATGTTTATTAAGCTTATCTCATTATTATTAAAAAAATTATTAATAACCTCATATTAATCTTTTAAGATATGCTTATTTTCCCCTCAAAATAAGCATATATTAGTCTTTATAAATAAGAAGAAAAAAAATATTTATGTCCTCTAGTATATTTTAAAAAATTTAACAAATAATTTAATAAAAATTTTAGAATATTTTCTAATTTTATTTTAATCATTTCATATCTTGATCTGAAAATTATTTCAAATTTATCTTGATATTTCTTTATTTTCATTATTTTTACAAATGCTACTTAAAAATAATATAATTTCCAGCATTGCACACACAACCACCAACTTTCCTGTTGCATGACCCAACAAATTAAGTTTTATACTAATTTTTAAATTATATTTTCTTAACCCAAGAAATTTCATAATTCTCATTTATTTCTCTCATTCTAAAATATTATTCCAAAATTAATATTTTTCATTAATTTTCTCAAGTCACAAATTCTCACTAATTCATCTTAAACTCCCAAATAACCAATAATCTTATCATAGACTCAATAATTAATTATTTTTCAAAGTCAAATATTACATTTTTATACCACACATTTTAAGTTATAGAAATATTTACTCATAGCGACCAACTATTGGGATAATCAAATAAAAAGTTTTACATTTTTTTCTCTTTTTAATGTCACTACTATAGTATACAAAAAAACACGTTAATAATGTATGTAACAATAGACAAAAGGACTATGCCTGAATTTTTAACATCATTCCTGATCACTTATCATTATTCTTTTTTTTTTTTCACACTATTCAGTTTTTTATTTGTAGAAAAAATGAGTTTAACAGTAATAGTTAAATGGGTAAATATCTCCGGGATAAATAGTTGAGAGAATTCTTTAAAATTAATTTATTTTAATGATGTGTAGACCATCAACAGTCCTTTTATATATCTAATTGAATGTTTTGGAGGATAAAAAATGAGAAGTTACATTAGCTAAAAAAAGTTAATTATAATTTTAAGTTACAAAATACTTCTCAAATTACGCCAACCGATGGTAGGTCATTAGGATTGAAAATCTGGTCACGTTTACTGAGATATCTAGATGTGTCTCAAGTCTCAACTTTTATTTTTAAAAATTGTCACCATACTCCCCAATTTTTAAAAATCTGGTCACATCTACGGATATCTAGATCATTCATATATTATAACCACAAAATCATCGCCCTTCTAGCACTTGTGACCCTACCCCACGGCCACCTCATCGTTATAAATCTTATCAAGTAGATATGAAGAGTAGTGAATCACATAGGGAGTTCAAATGATATAGCAACACTCTTCACTACAATAAATTTTAGATTAAGAGGCATTTAAAAATACCTTAATAGATAGTTTATTGAGGCATTTTAACTATTAGGGCATTAATAATAATGTCTCATGTAACTGTGCCCTCAAAAACATATTGAGGCACTTACAAATGCTTCAAAAATAACTATAAATTTAAGTTTGTTGCGACACTTAAAAATGGCTCAAAAATCACTATAAATTTATTTTTTATATCCCCCACAATGCCATCTCTTAACTCTAACTTACTTCTTCCTCTGCTCGAACCCTGAACCTTTCATTCTTCTTGCACACGCATGGCCACCTAATCTACACATTATCTTATTAATATATGTGCCTATGTTTATTTTATAATATATCTAAGTTTCATTAGAATTATTCTATTGGAGCACTTAAGATTTGTCTATTAGGGCATTTTATTAGAGTGTCTTGTTAGGATTATTTTAATGGGACATTTCAAAAATTCTGTCCTATTAGATTTATCTATTAAGACACTTATATTTGTCTATTAGGGCATTTCATTGTCGTGCCTCATTAGAGTTATTTTATTGGGGGCACTTCTTTAAATTGTGCCTTAAAATGATATTTTATAGGGTACTTAATTGTTGTGCCTCATTAAAGTTATTGTATTGGGGCACTTTTTTAGATTATGCCTTCAAATGGTATTTTAGATGACATTTTTTAAAAAAAACCCTAAAAAGATGACTTAACAAATCATTTTTGTTATAGTGCCTGCTCACAAAAATCAAGTCACAAATTAGTAGATTTATATGCATATAAACCTAAAAAAAAAAAAAACTTTACTTAGGGTACGTGTGATTGAAGGGTGAAAAGTGATATGAAATTTCAATTTCATAGAATTTCAATTCTCACCTCATCCCTTAAAAATTTTAATTCTTTGATTTCAAGGAAAATCTCTATTTTTTTAACTAAAATGAAATTCGAATTTCATAAAAAAAAAGAAGAAATTGTTTGACAAAATTTCTTGAAATTTGAGTAAAAATAAATTCCACTATCATTTTTCACTCCTATCAAACGCACCCTTACTATCAAAGTTATGGGAATTTGCCCGGACTTACCTTACCTTTTCATTATGGCACCCTTAATCGGATTAAAAATCCTCACACCCAATGTTTCAAAATCACTGTTATTGTTATGTTTTATTTTATTTTTAGATTTTAAATTTAAATTGCTTTTAAAATAGTAAAAATAATAATAATAAGAAATAAATATTTAAATTGGGTGATAAAATGGGATTTTTAATCCTCGCTTTGCTTCTCAAAAAGTCTTAGTCAGTTGCTGTCTGTTGTTACAAAAAATACAACAATTAAAATTTGTGAGGCGGGAATGCCAGAGTCGCGGTAGGGCTAGACGGACAACTAACAAGTGTCTGTTTGTGGAAATGTATGTTGGGTAGCTCTAGTATTCGATTATCTAACTAGGGTCTCAAATAAGCCCTCAAGGACATTTTCGGTAGCAGATTGATCCAATCAGGAGTAACATTCGGTTTGTTCAGGGCATAACTACACTCACATAAATAAGTTAGAAGGCATGCGGCGATTTCTCACCTGTGTATGCCCTCCGATGCTTAAGTCAGTACGTGTAGAAAAATAATTATAATAAATGAATGATACATTTAATAAATACAAATGAGATATCTCTGTCGATAAGAGGAGGCCTGATCATAATATAGTACCAGATATCGAGGGTGAACATGTGGGTTAGAAGCACTTAGATCAGCTTAAGAGAAATCCTCCGACAAGGACTAAATAGCCTAGGGAGTCTTTTGGGAGAAGGTAGTTCTCACGGCGAGTTGCTGAATCAGGTTCTTAATCTCTAGGGGGCTTATCCTGACAAAACTTTGGGTTATCATAGGATGTTTCCAAGCGTTATTTATTATTTTAAGAACTTCTATAATATTTTTGCTTATGATTATACCCTGTTGAATATTAAGAGTCAAGATAGTGCGTGGGGAAGTCATGTGACTCAATCAAAAGGGCCCATTTGATTTTGGAGGTTTGCGGGGGCACTAAATAAGTTTGTAAAATTTTGGACTATCAGTGTGATTTGAGGAAATAGAAGAAGAATTACTATAAACTTAAAATATGCATACTAGGAGATGAACCAGCGCGCTAGAGGGATGGTCTTGCACGCATGTGAGCGAGGCTTAAGAGCTGGGCGTCTTGGGATCGAATCACGCAGGACGCACTGGGATTTTTTCTCCCAGCAATTTTGGAGGCGCCAGGTGGCACGCGGCCTTGCAGAGGCGCACTCCCATGCGGGCGCGCCTATGAGGCTACCATGCGGATGCAGGGGTGCTGGCGGAAGAAGCTTCAAACGGAAGGAATACCGCGTGCCACGTGGCACGCGCTGGCGATTTTCGGAGGAAAAACAAGGGGTGGGCAACTACCTGCTTCGAAAGGGAGAATTGGCTGGAAAAATATTATCTTCGGAAGGAATAAAAATAACTGCTAAGGAGAGATTATGTCACCACAAACAGAGTTTAAAGCAAGTGTTGGATTCAAAGTCATTCCGAGTAACTTCTCAACCTGGAGTTTCATCGGAAGAAGCAAGGGCCACGGTAATTGTCAAATCTTCTACTAATACATGGATAACTGTGTGGACTGATAGACCTAAAGCCTTGCTCCTTACAAAGGTAATACCTGTTATACATGGATAACTGTGTGGACTGATAGACCTAAAGCCTTGCTCCTTACAAAGGTAATACCTGTTATACATGGATAACTGTGTGGACTGATAGACCTAAAGCCTTGCTCCTTACAAAGGTAATACCTGTTTAGAAGGAATACAAATGCTTGCTTTGGAAGAAAAATAATATCTCTTTCGAAAGGAAAATTCCAAAATGCTTAATAAAGAAATTTATGCCTTGAAAAGTGTGCCAAAAAAGATTCCATTATTGTGTAATTTATAGGGAATAGTGTCATATTTTTCTTTGGACTATTTTATCCTCAAAATCATGAATATTTACATTATAAGCGTTATTTGTCACTTACTAATGATTTATTCTTAAGAAAAACCATTCACTTGGAATTACTCATTAAAAATACACTAACTTGGAATTATTAATTAGAAACACCCTAGTCGGATGTTTTCGAAAAATCTATGACACAACAATATTGTCATTTTTTCAAAAATGTTGCGTAAATTATCAATATTATTGCGACAATTTTTTTTATGTAATTAGGTGCGATCTTCCAAAAAGATCCGAGTATAGTGTAAATGATTAACATCATCAATAAGAAATAATTCCAATTAGGGACGGATTTAGGGAGACAGGCATGGATTGCAGCCTGTGTTAGCCTCAACTTTCCCTTAAATCTGTCTTATATATTTGGTTTATTAAAGGAGGGAGTGGTTGAAACGATCTATGAATTTGGGGGCCAATTCTCTCCCAAATTCACTTTTGGATTCGCCTCCAATCCCAACTAATCATCAATTCACATTGTACATCACAAAGAAATTTTTTTTCAAAGTAAAATTTGTCTTTTCATCATAAATCATTTGCTCCATATGCTAAAACAAACCATATAAACAAAAACAATAATGAACAATTGATGATTGGTTGACTACACGAATGATACCAACGTTTACCTCTTCAAACTATTTATTTGAATACTAATCACAGTTTGAATGACAAGTTGAATACAAATGGATTTTGATATCTTACAATGATGGTTGCGAAAATAATAAAGATATTTAGTCCAGTTAATTGTTGTTTATGATCTTTTGATAACACCAATAATAATTAGGCTTATCAGTTAAATGAATCATGAAATGTGACGGAGTAATTAGATTTAAAATTTATTGTACGTGACCTTTAGGTCAAGTAGACAAACTGTCTAACCTGAAATGAGGTTGTTTTTACATAAAAAAAAAAAAAAAAAAAAGGAAAGAAAGAAAAATGAGGAGGAGGTTGAAATGTCAAAATGATACTAATCATATCAGAACTGCATTATTCACAAGTTTGGGACTTTTTATGTAATTTTCCCTTCTTGCGGGTGGGTATTCACACGCAAGGTCTTTCACAGTCACGTACATGGCATTCTGGTACATATAGGGTCCCACGGACGATGCTAGACGAACAACTCCCCTAGACAACTTCTTTCACAGCCTAATTTATTCCCATCCCATATACATGAAATTACAAAACAAGTTGTCAAAAAGGAAAAAGTAGATAAATTAAGTTTGAGAACCCGCCGGAGAGGGAAAAAAATGGAGGAAAAAGACGGTGTTATGGAGTCGACTCCCGCGTTCCGGCTAAAATGGGACGTGTTCTTGAGCTTCAGAGGTGAAGATACCAGGGACGGATTCACTAATGATCTCTACAATAGTCTCTTCTCGAATGGAATCCGAGTCTTTCTAGACAATGAAGGAATGGATCGGGGCGACGAAATAGCGCCGAGTTTGCTAGAAGCGATTGAGGATTCGGCTGCAGCTATTGCTGTTATATCGCCTAACTATGCATCCTCCCGGTGGTGCTTGGAGGAGCTGGCGAGAATTTGCGAGCTGCGAAAACTTGTGCTTCCGGTGTTTTTTGAAGTTAATCCGTCGGACGTACGGAGACTGAAAGGACCATTTGAGAAGGACATTGAAGATCTGGAGAGAAGATTTGGAGTGGAAAAAGTGGTGAGATGGAGGAACGCCATGGAAAGAGTTGGAGGGATTTCTGGCTGGGTTTACAACCACAGGTTCTCTCTTTAACCCTATCTCTTTAATTTTGTACGTAATTGAAGATAAGGTTTGATTTTTTTTTTCATGTTATTAGTATATTTACAAGGTTATAATCTATGAGGATTACATGATAATAAACATAATATTGCAATCTTCAAAATTTGAAATTGGTGCTTTTGGCTTTTATTAAGAACACCAATCTTGATTCGTGAGGATTTTTGGGCCTATCTATTAGAATAGGAGAATTGCATCCCCCTATATATCATTCTATTGATGCATTTTGTCCGAGATCGAAGAGAAAAGCTTCGATCTACATATGAAACAAAAGGGTCCTAACAATTTGTCAAATAAGAATAAATGAATTTGGAAATATGTATTAGATGAAAATAAGGAGTATAATGGAACCGAGTTTCAATTTTCTTTTAATAGAAATATTACAGTAGGAGATTTTGCAATCGTAATATAGATCTTCATTGTTCATAGTTTAGAATTTTTATTATAATTTTCATGAATTTTGAAGGTCTTTTAGTGTATTTGACTAGATGAATTTATGAGACCAAATACATGTCCATTCTCCTTTTTAATAATGTTTTTTTTAAATTTCATTTTTAAAAAAAAAAAATAGAGTTTCAACGATGAAAACATATTATTATTGATAGGAAATTTCAATTAGCTCGAGATGTAATAAAGTCTGGTAAGAGCCAATCATGTATCCATAAGAAAAAATAAAAATTGGTGGATAATCTAGCTATATAATTGTTTTTTTCTTTTGGAACGATGGAAAAGTAATTAATTAAAAAATAAAATAAATAATTAATAGAGTGTTGAGCGCCCAACGCCCGATGAAGGAATCTTTCAAAGTCCTGAATAGTCATGCAATTATCTCCTTAATTCAAATGTGGTGTAGTCAGTCAAGCAAGAATTTTTCATTGGTAGATGATTTATTTGACTTTAGCACTCCCATTTCTTTCAAAGTCCTGAATAGTGATGCAGTTATCTCCTTAAATTCAAATGTGGTGTAGTCAGTCAAGCAAGAATTTTTCATTGGTAGATGATTTATTTGACTTTAGTACTCCCATCATTTTTAGAATGTTTCCATTAATAAGCCAAATACTCCGATCGAGGGTTCCAAGAAATAAATAAAGTTTTGAAATAAAGAGGCCGTAGCTACTTAAATGTACGTGCATCATATATTTATCCCTATTAATTTGGCCATGTAAAATTGGGCAGGCAAACTCGAGTTCGGATATATCGATTTGTCTGTCCGGCTATATATTTTTATATATATATATATATATATATAATTGGCCATCCATCCCAACTCACGAAAGTACTGCATGCATGCGGCCCTAACCCGGACATGCCCTAATTTCATGTTCACAACCCGTACGTCTAGGTTGTCTGTCGATCGAGCCACTTTTTCAAAATAGGAGCCAACTAGCTAGGGCCGGGCCTATCCCATTAAATGTTGATCAAGCTGGTCCTAGTGAAGGGCAGGCCATACATACTCTTTATTCATGTTAGGGTTAAGAAAGAAATTCAAGATAAGAAGAACAGTCGTCAATAACTTAATTTCCCTATATTTTAGGTTTTTATTTCGTCTACAAATTGGTAATTAATTATGTACAAATTAATTGTATAATGATAACACTAGTTTTAAAATTTAGCTAGGTGGAGTGATTATGGGAGTATTTGTTTTATATAATTTGTGAATATATAGGAAATTTATAATAATAATAAGAAGAAAAATCCTTATTTGAGAGCACCTGACGAGTAACATGCATGTTAAGTATATGATACAAGAAATGACATAGACCTTATTTATATACTTAAATTGATTTAATTGTATTAAGTTAGATACGAAGATACTAATTAGAAGTTACCATATGGGTTTTACCAAATGAACTGGTCACTTATTTTTTTTATCGCGCTTTTGCAAGATAGGCGTTCGGTCAAGTACTCTTATCATGTCCATTGTTGTTGAAGTTGCTATCGTGAGGAGGGTTTGGTGAAAGAGTTGTCAAGTTAATTGGTGGAATAATGAACAAGTGATGTCAAACCCAAAAGTGATTCTTGGACATTTACTACTTTCGCATGAAAATGAAATGAAAGTCAATGATGATGTGTTCCATATATATTCAAATGAAACATGTTTTACAATAACACAATGTGTTTAATTAGGGTTTATTAGGAGCTCACAGGAATACTGTGAACGAATATTAATTACAAAAGGAAAACATATATATGTTCCCCAAGTAGCTAGCTAGTGCGTGCATGTCAATCATTAAAACTTTAATTTGAAGTTAGAATTAAGATTATAGCTGCATATATATATATATATATATATAGGAATTATATATATATGGGAGAGTTTGTAACCAAGGAAATTAAACACATGCATGGATGTGATGATTGGGAATCCAATTTGTGGCATGTGTAGGTAATTTTGGCTGGGTTGCACTTTTGGATTCTATTATAAGAATTGAGTGGTGAAAAAATGGGTACGTAGTAGTTTGTGTGTTCTACAAAATGTGAAATATTTGGCGTTGGAGATGAAAATTTCAAAGATTTTGACAATTTAAGTTTGAAATAGAACTTCGAATAGGTATTTATTACCCAATTTTGGAGGTGGTATTGGATTAATTGATAATCTGTTGTTTGGCAACCAATGGCCATAATCAAATGGGATTTGAGTACTGTTGGCAATGGGCTGAACCCATGGGTGGTTGGGGCTCATGTTTGTGCAAGCTCTGGGCAAAGCCGACCTCGAATTGAGCCTTGTGGGCTGCATGAGCGCACACGTGTTATGCTTGTTTTTTATAGTTTATTTTCAAAATTTGCAGCAATTTTTTTTGTAAAAAAAAAAAAAAATAATAACTTGCCTTCCAATTAAACTCATAATGAACCGAGTCCAAACTTGACTCCTATTGCATAGGGTAGAGCCCAAGCTTGGGTAGTGGTAGGTTGAGATGGCTTGGCTCGTCCCTTTCATTTTTATTGGATACAATCATATATATTTCGTGAAGTTACCTACAAGTATCATATAATACTGAAATTTGTCAAAGGATTTAATTGTGTAGACCCTAAGCCTCCGTATCCGTCATCGCCCCTCCCACCCCGTATCTGTCATCGCCCCCCCCCCCCCCCCCCCCCCCCCCCCGCGCCCCGCCACCACATCGAGCACCGTTATTGCCTCCCCTATAGCGTTGAGCATCATCGTCCCCCCTTCCCATCGCGTCAAGCACAGTCCACTGTCGCCCCCTATCACGAGCACCAGCCACCATTGCCCCACTCGCTCGAGTACCGGTCGTCATTGCCTCTCCTTCTGCCACTCACTCCCACCACCGGCCACAGACCACCGTCGCCCCCCTCTATCGCTCGGACCACCATCGCCCCCCCCACCAGTAGCTTGCATCGCCTTGCCCCCACCATCGGCCGCGAACAACTGCCAGCACCCACCACACTACGTCTTGGACGGCCACCGTCGGCCCCCCATTGCTGCTCTCACCGCACCATGGTCGCCCCTCTCACAGCCATCGCCCCCAGCTGGTCACCCCGACCCTTTCACCTGTCGTCCACCCCTACCGAGTTTCCCCCTTGGGGAGTCGCACATACATATATTTATATATTTTTCTTTTTTCTACTTTAGTTTTTCTATTTGTTTCTGTTGTTTGTCCTATGTGGTGATGATGATGATGACTTGGTTGTGAAAATAAAAAATTAAGAATATAGTTTTTTATTTGATTGTGTGAGGAGTTTGGGATTCGGGCTCATAGAATATCAAGTTTATATGACGTGGTCGGGGAACGAAATTTACCCGTTAGTGAATGTAGTCGGAAAATGATTGAAGACGGTGTTGAGAAAGACGGAAATGTCTAAATATTACTTTGTTTGTAATTATTTTAGTTCTTGTAATTCTAAAAATGAAAAATTTGTTATTTGAGTGTAAATTTAGTCCTTCGAAAATTAGAATTTATGTAATTAATTTTATATTGTGAAATTTATGTAATGTAATTAATATTATATTGTGTAATATATTTAAAAAATTACAAAAATTCGGCCAAAAGTTTATGCGTGGGTTGAGTTTGGTTGAAAGTTTATGGTTAGATATATGGAGATACGGTCGTTGAATTCTGTTTATTTTTGAGTATGTTGGTGGATGGTGATAAGGGTCTCAGATAGTTGTCTTTGATCGTTGGAAATCACGGCTTATCATACTAAATATCAATACTATTTTCACTCTCTTGTCCTATCATACCAAATGTCAATATATATAATTAAAGTAAAATTAGAATTTTACTTTAAATCTTCTGATACGGATCTGTTTTTGTGATTGTGCATCATGTTAGTACAAAAATTAGAATGATTTCTTTGGGGGGGGGGGGGGGATTGGGAAATCTCAAAATCAAATGAACTCATGAAAACCAAACTATTTTAAGTTTTTTAAATGAAAAAAGTGAGATTATGATTCTATCAAAATTTAGAGTGAACTTAGAAACACACTTTTAAATTTCATGAATTGTAACTTAGATTACACAATATTAAATTAATTATATTACATAAAATCTAATGAATGATAATTTTTTAAATATATTACATAATATAAAATTAATTATATAAATTCTAATTTTTCAAGAACTAAATTTACACTCAAATAACAAATTTTTTTTTTCAGAATTACAAGAACTAAAATCATCATTATCCATTCTAAATTTTTCATTTTCACAACCAAATCATCATCATCATCACCACATAAAAAAACAACAAAAGCAAATAAAAAAATTAAAATAGAAAAAAGAAAAATTTATAAATATATAAATGTATGTGCAACTTGACCGGGGGACCCTGTGGGGGTGATGGTGGTGGGAGGGGTCGACCATGGTGTGGTGAGAGCGACGATGGGGGGTTGGCGGTGGCCGTCTAAGACGTGAAGTGGTGGGTGTGGGCGGTTGCTCGCGGCAGAGGGAGGGGCGACCGTGGGTGGGGGCGAGGCAGTGTGAGCGGCTGGTGCGAGGGCGATGGTATTCGAACGATAGATGGGCGTGACGACGATCTGTGGCAAGTGGTGGGTGTGAGTGGTAGAGTGAGGGGCAATGGCTGCTGGTGCTCGTGACGGGGCGCGACGGCTGACCGTGCTTGATGCGATGGGAGGGGGGCGACGACAGTGCTTGATGCGGTGGCGGGGCGAGGGGGGTGAGAGGGTGACTGTGGTGCGATGAGAGCGACGATGGGGGGCCGGCGGTGGTCGTTTGAGACGCGGTGTGGTGGGTGTGGGCGGTTGCTAGAGGCAGAGGGAGGGGTAACCGCGGGTGGGGGTGCGGCAGTGCAAGCAGCTGGTGGGGGCGATGGCTATCCAAACGGCAGAAGGGGGGTGACGGCAGTCTGTGGCAAGTGGTGGGTGTGAGTGGTAGAAGGAGGGGCAATGGCTGTCGGTGGTCAAGGCGGGGGGGGGCGACGACGGACCGTGCTCGATGCGATTGGGGGGGTGGGGGTGCAACGGCAATGCTTGAAGCGATAGGGGGGGCGACGGCGATGCTCGATGCGATGGCGGGGCAAGGGGGGTGAGAGAGAGAGAGTGAAAATGGGTGGGCAAGGATGAAAAATTAATTCAAAAATAAATTATTAATTTCGATAAAATTTTTTTTTAACCCTTTCTTTACAAGTAACCTAATCCAATTTATAAATCATAAAATTAAAAATAAGTTGTAACAAAATAATTTTTTCCAAGTTTATCTTGTTTTTTTTTTTGTCCTTCAAAAGATAAAAAAAAAAATTAAATTTACTGACTCACTCCTAATAGAGCTAGCCTCTACCTTTAGACGAAGCCCTTGACAATGTTTAACTTTTTTTTAGCCACGTCAGCTTGATGGAGTCCTTATCATATTTCATTGGATTAAGGATTTTTTAAACATCCTTATTTGACTTAATGGTCCATGAAGTTAATTTGTGGCTTGAAAACCGAAGGCAGATGTGATCTATCTTTAGAACGTTGTAGTTTGACCAATCCTGTCAACTAAAGTTTATGTACCCTATTCATTGTTGATTCATAGTCCTTTGATAGATTAATGTTCCCTTGAAAATATATACTTTCAGATTTAATACCTTGTCATTTCTTGCCATTTGTGTTATTCGCTTTTTATTGGCACAAGTGTTGTGTAGTCGATCACACGCTTCTTGAGTAGATGCCGTGGATCCAAGCAAATAGGCTATAGTTGTATTGACTAATTCCATAATATATGGTATGCAGAAGTAGGTTCTATTGACACTCTTAAAATTTTGAACTCAGAATTAGAAATGATCTCACCATAGTTTTTGATAGTTTTTCAAGGTGACGAATGTAACCCATCAATGTACCTCATCAAATTATACCAACATAAGTGTATAGTGAACATATTCTACAAGAATTGCTGCATTTAAGAGTGGAAATTTGGAATTTGATTTGTGACTTGTTTCAACATTGCTTTCCATGCCCATCCTTTTATATGACCTTCAAGATTCAAGGTTAATAATAGGGTTATTTACTCCGGGTAGTGATATGTAACTATAGCTTGGGTGAACCATGCTTGGTCATTGGTTTTTAGTGTAATTAGGAACACCTTGTACGTAGATGCATGACATCATCTAGAAATCTGTAGAGTAGCATGATATATTCAAACCTCTCTAAATGGTCTTTCAAATTTGTAGTGCCATCATAATCGGGGACAATATATAGGGAGCTTGAAACCCTGCGGTAAAGGGTCCCCCAAGATGTCTTCTGAAAAACGGATTTCCTCTTTTCCAAGCTCCAATGCTATTATGAGTAGTGTTAGTTGTCACCGTTACTTCTAGAGCCTGTCGATCTCGTCAGTGACCTTCCCTAACTCCATTCTCTGAATTCTCTGCCACTTCTTCTCTCCTTGGTGGTGGATTATGAACTAGTTCCTCCAGAGGAGGAGGTTGGCTACTCCTATCTTGTTCTTGTACAACAAGTGGCACGGTGCATGATGTTTTTCTTTCCCTCTAACTTCATTAATAGATCTGGCTACAATTGTCCCAACCATCATGCCACTTACTTCAAAATGATTCCCACATTATATTTCTAGCAGCGGGCTCACCAATGATGCTGTTCCCTTTTAGATCTACTGCTTTTAATTAGTCATAGCTCCACATCCTTCTCTACTTGCCATTACACAACGTTTTATTTAATGTTTTCTGCATATGGTGCCACCAAATGTTAAGAGTAGAAATTTTAAATATGATTCGTGACTTGCTTCAACAATGCATGTCACACCCATCCTTTTATATGAGCCTCAAGATTCGATTTAATATTGTTATTTATTTCGACTAACTAATGCTGTCCATTTATCCCAGATGTAAATACATCTGATCTTCAGGGAGTAGTAATTACATATATTAATTTGCTAGTATAGAGGTTACTAAATGTGGACCATTGCATAAACTAGACTCAATAAGACTTAAAAGAGAATCAGCAAAATTTAAATGTTTATAGTGTCTTAACTCTATTAATGTACAAGCATTTAATCCTTCATTAGTTAAGGGTTTTAAGACTATTTGTAGTAAGCTTATATGTAAAAATATATAATTTTCTTTGTACTTTACTATTCTTGGATCAAATAATCTTAAGGTTTCATATTCTTGTCTAATAGGAACGGTTTGTTCCACTGCTTTGACTATTTTTCTTGACTCTGAGTAAAACATTCCTATTTTATTAACATTATCAGGTCTGACATTAGGTAAATTCTAGTTTTTTAAATAATCTTTTAATTCATCTGGTAACAAACCAGAGATGAAGAATCAGTATTGAAACTAAATGTCTTTTTTTAACATAGAAATTTTTTATTATTTTTTTCTGGACTCTAAAAATATCTAACCCAAAAACAGCCTTTGCATGGCTTAACAACGGGCTCCAATATACAACACTTAGACACACCAAGTGGAAGAAAAAATTGCTCTAATGTTAATTTAAAGATTTGGCTCTATACCAAATTAGGCCCAAGTTAAATGACGAGTAATAGTATAAATTAATAAAAGAAAGAATTGTATATAAGATAGAATTTATATACAAACTCATAAAATATTATTAAAAGCTTTAAGTTTTACTTACAAAAGTATGGATCCATTGTAAAGTGTTTCCTTTTAAAAAATGAAGACAATAATTTATCGAGACGAAATATTTTACAAGACAGGAATTGTAAAGTGTTACAACAAGAGGCATGCCTCCGCTAGTTTGAGATTTTGCCTATAAATAGAGTACATTGGTGGACTTCAAAAGTTATTGCAATGGTTTGAATCTGGGAAAAATATTTAAACTTTCTTCAAGTGTGAAGACACGGAATTTTATAGAGACGAAATATTTTACAAGATAGGAATTTTAAAATATTATAAGGAGATGTGTGTCTCAAAATCTTTCTTATAAATAGAGTATATTGGCGAACTTCAAAAGTTTTTGCAATGGTTTAAGTTCGAAGAAGAAATTCAACCTTTCTTTAAGTGTGGAGGATGATTTTGCACGAGTATCTCCAATAATGGAAGGTGGGTTGCATTAAAAAGTGTGCTACTTCACCTTAAAATGCTTACATAATAAGAAAAAAAAAAATGTCTAGCATACCATCTAGAGAGTGTGCTAGATAGCCTCCATATATTTTTTTCTTGATTCATCTCACTCCCTCACTATATCTTTTCACTTTTCTCTAAAAAAAAAATAACTATGAGACACATAGCTTCGCCGAATCTCTTAACCTAAGTAAAATTGTCTTTTAAGGGGTTTTGTCAACAATGTGCAAGAAAAAAAGAAAACAAACGAAAAATGTATTTTCTTTTATTTGTCTATAAACTGGACAAATTTGTGATTGATATTCTTTTAGTTTAATGTGAACGAACTATCGTTTTACTGGCAGGGAAGCGGCACATGTGATTGAAACTTTAGTTAAAAGGATCCTGAATGCAATGAGCAACTCCCCAGTTGTTGTTGCTCCATATACGGTGGGGCTCGATTTGCCCATACAAGAATTGATGGAAATGTTGGATGTAACTCACAATGTCCCCCAAGTTCTGGGGTTCCTTGGTACTGGAGGAATTGGCAAGACAACTCTTGCCAAAGCTGTTTACAATAAACTTGCAAGGCATTTTGAATGCCGCAGTTTCATATCAGATGTTAGAGAAACTTTTGCTAAGCTCGATGGTGTATTGTTACTTCAAAACAAACTCATTAAAGATCTTTCTACGAGTTCAGTGCATGCCAATTACAACAATAATGATTTTTTGGCAGAAATCAGAAGAATATTTATGGAAAAACGAGTTATGATTGTTTTAGATGATGTTGATGATGCAAAGCAACTTAATGAACTAGCTATTCATAGGGAATGGTTTTTCGAAGGAAGTCGGATTATCATTAGTACCAGAAATAGAGATGCTTTGCCTACTGATGTTGTGAATAGGATTTATGATGTCAGAACATTACGTCCTGATGATTCATTAAAACTTTTTAGTTACTACGCACTGAGAAGGGAGAAGCCTAGTGGGACTTTTCTGAAGCTGTCTGAGCAAATAGTTTCCATTACTGGTGGATTACCTTTGGCTCTACAAGTATTTGGTTCACTCCTTTTTGACAAGAGGCGATTGGAAGAATGGAGCGATGCATTAGAGAAGCTGAAGAAGATTCGTCCTGACCATCTTCATGATATCTTGAGGATAAGCTTTGATGCACTTGATGAAGAAGAGAAGTGTATATTTCTCGACATTGCGTGCTTATTGATCAACTTGAAAATGAAAAGAGAGGATGTAATCGATGTTATGAAAGGCTGTGGTTTCAGAGCTGAGATTTCGCTCTCAACCCTTACAGCAAGATCTCTAATCAAAGTTAATGAGAATGATGAGTTGCGGATGCATGATCAGATTAGAGACATGGGACGGCAAATCATTTTACAAGAAACTGAAGAAAGCTATTCAGATATTGGACAGCGCAGTAGAATCTGGGATCGTGGAGATGTTCTTGAGGTCTTGCAGGGCCAGAAGGTAAAATATTATCTCTCTCTCTTTCACTGATTCAGTTATGCTCTGAAATTTAAATATCAATCTACAGGGGACACGAAGCATCCAGGGGCTCCTCATTGATTTGGATGTGATGACCCGCACAAGCGTTATGAGTTCCAAAACTATAGCTTTGGATAATCTTCAAAGAGTTCCCAATTTCACTGCTGCATTAACATATATGAAGGAGACATACAAGGAATATTTTCGACATGTTCCAGAGGAAGGTGAAGTAATAGTTGATGCCAGATGGTTTAAATCAATGGTTAATCTAAGGATGCTTCAGTTCAGTAATGTGCGACTGGAAGGAGATTTTCACTATATACCTTCTGCGGTGAAATGGCTACAATGGAGGAAATGTTCACACAGACGTCTTCCTTCTGTATTGTTGTCCAGGGAACTGGCCGTCCTTGATCTAGCAGAAAGCAAGATAGAAAGTGTATGGGGGTGGAAATGGTTCTGGGACAGACGAAAGGTATGTTTCACTTCAATGACATTTAGAACCAAGGACATTACAACGCAGACAATTTGCAAAAGAAAAAGAAGGAAAAAAGAAACGCAACTGTCATATGATTTTGCATGAGAAATATAAACCAATTCGTAACAGGCTCCCACTGTGCTTGTGCCCATTATGATATTCCTCCAAGCTTGCAAGTACCTTCTTTATTTGAATAACTCCGAAATATAAGATTCTTAAATGTGAGATTTTATGCAAAACTAAAATTGCAGTTTGATTGATTTGTGAGTGCGCTCGATCAAGAGTATTTATCTACAGAAAATTTAAAAGCAAATAGTTAGAATTGAATTTAGACATGAAAAGGCTTTGGTTATGGATATGCCATGATTTCATTGCTCTTTATTTGATTGCCTTGAGTTGTGAGATTATCAAAATTGAGTTGCTCTTTATTCTTTCTGTTGCAATGATTTGTAGATGTTTATTTTTTCTATTGCTTTGATCTGTGAGATTGGTATCTTTGTTCTTATTGCTTAAGGTTCTAGGATGGCAAAGATTTGTTGCTTCTTATTCTTATGATAGCCATGAACTGTAATATTTTCTTGATTTATGTTGATTTAATATTTGTCCTTTACTGTGATCTTCAACGATTATAATATGATAATCAAAGAATTTACTAGGACCCCTCACACCAGTGTACAGAAATAACTAACTCTCCCTTTGACGTGAAATTCTCCACAATGATGTTTGGGAAGTAGCTTGGTTAAGACTTAAGATACAATCAAGATTACCAAGGGCAACTTTTCCGCGAACCAAAGTGATAAATAAGCTCAATCACAATGAGATCTGTTACAAATAACAAGGGATAGCAAACACTCGCTCAAGCCAAAATCACATACTGTTGAATAAACACAGATGGCCAAGGGTATAAAAACATATAAATCCAAACATAGTAGATATCAAAAACAAAAACGCAACATGAGGCAAGAGATTTATAGTGGTTCACCCCAAATAGGAGTTACGTCCACTTGAGCTCCAATGAGAAGAGCTCACTGCATTATATGAATAAATCCGATTACACCCATACAAACACGATCAAAATTGGACAACCCTAGTTCTCTAAAAATGCTCAAAACCTCTTAATATAGGTTAAGAGCTTACCTTAAACGAACCAAAGAACACAGAAGAATGAAAAATGAGAACAAAGGCTGTACAGAGCATTTACAGAGTGAGAGAGAATAAACCCTAACAAAATGAACAACTCTCGGCCGCCCCCTCTCTTTCTTCGTCTCCCGATTTTTTCACCAATCTCGAGGCCGCGCGATAAATAAGGCAACTGGATGGCTGCGATGCAAAAGAATAAAGGCAACAACAACGGCTCGGATGTCATCGTGCAACACAATCTGCAGTACGCTAACAGATAAAATTAAAGGGCTTGGACTTGGGCCAAAAAGAGGCTGCCAAAGTGGCCATCCAATGGGCGCCCAAAGGGCAGCCCATGGTTGCTAAGTGACCCCCATCCTTTTGGCATCATTTGATGCTTCATAAAATAACAAACTCCACCTTGAAGCATCAAATGACTAAGAAACCAGATCTGTCATATGAGTGTAACATGCTACAATTCTCACCCTCATTGCTCTAGATGACTGAGTAATTAGCCATCATCGATATGCGACAAGTTGAACTTGGTTGCAGTCAATACCTTGGTGCCCATGTCAGCAAGATTGTTGGCTGTAGAAACTTTCTGAATACCCACAGTTCCATTGGCTATCATTTTCCTTACATAATGATATTTCACATCCACATGTTTGGTTCGATCATGATACCCTGGATTTTTGGACAAATGGATGACACTTTGGCTATCCAAGAAGACCACCACCTTGCTTTGAAGAATGTGAATTTTCTTGAGAAAACTTTGAAGGCATATGGCTTCCTTGAAGGCATCAGTTACAGCCACGTACTTTGCCTCAATAGAGGACAGTGCAACAAGTGGCTGTAGCTGAGACTTCCAGCTGATACAATTTCCACCCAAGGTAAAATAAAGGCAGTGGTGGATTTCTTAGAATCTCTATCCCCTGCAAAATCAGAGTCAACATACCCAACAAGATCAAGTGTATCAAACATTTTCTTAAAATTTAAACCAACACCTACATAACCATTTATGTACCTAAGCAAATATTTTAAAGCATCCCAATAAGGTTTCCCAGGGTTTGACATGAATTGACTGAGTAAGGAAATTGAATAAGCAAGGTCAAGCCTGGTACTTATCACTGAGTACATAATTGTTCCAATTACATTTGCATAAGGGACATTTTTCATTTCAACAATTTGAGAATTGGATGTGGGACACTGAGATTTAGATAAAATAAAATGTTCAACCAATGGAACTGTAACAGTTTTACAATTTTGCATTCCAAATTTATGAACAACCTTAACCAAATAATCATGCTGATGTATTTTGAGGCTATAGTTGCTTCTATTCGTCTCAATTTTCATTCCTAATATTTTCTTAGCAGAATCTAAGTCTTTCATATCAAAGGTTGTGTTTAGCATTGATTTTAACTCCTTAATATTTGACTTAGACTTGCTAATTAGCAGGATATCATCTATGTACAATAGTAGATAAATAGGAATATTAGAGGGCATAAAGTAAAAGCAATTGTCATATTGACTTCTAACAAAACCAGCCCCTAGAACAAAATTATCAAATTTTTTATACCATTATCTTAGGGCTTGTTTTAAGCCATACAAGGATTTTTTCAACAAACAGACATGATCAGATTTATCTGAAACAACATAACCAGTAGGTTGAACCATGTAAATGTGTTCATCAAGGTCACCATGCAAAAATGCAGTTTTAACATATAACTGTTCAAGTTTTAAATCAAATTGAACTACAACTGCAAGTATCATGCGGATTGTCTTAAATTTAACAACAAGAGGAAAAATTTCAGTATAGTCTATTCCCTCCCTTTGAGTGAACCCTTCAGCTACTAGTCTTGCCTTATATCTAATAGGGTCATTCGAAGACATACCTTCTTTTAGTTTGAATAACCACTTACATTGGTTCAACTTTTGATTTGCTAGACGAGGGACAAGAATCGAAGTTCTGTTGGCCATCAGGGAGGCCATTTCTTCGTCCATGGCCTGCTGCCATTTTTGACTATCCTTAGAGCTGACGGCCTCCTCACAAGAGGAAGGCTCACTGCTCTTCATTTTAACACTTGCTACCAAGTCACAATACACTAAGTTTGAATAAGCATACCTAGCAGGAGGTCTTACAATCCTCTTGCTTCTATCTCAGGCAAGTTGGTAATCACCAAGATCATGTTGAGAGGAGTCATGCTGCTCCACTTCAATCTCAGCTTCATCATTTTGTTCCTCATGATCAGTCTCATGATTAGAGGTATGGTCTAAGTTTGATATGGGTGAGGGATCACCTTCTGCTTGAGGTTCTGGAGCACCAGGTGGGTTATCATTTATAGCTGGGTGCTTCACCTCAATTTGAGTTCCTCTTAAGCTAATAAAATTATCTGTGTTGCTATCTTGGTTTGTTTCTTCTGTTTTAGATAATTTGAAAGGAAACATAGCTTCATTAAATATAACATCACGGCTAATAATAATTTTAACACCCTTAGATTGCCTTTCTGATACCCAACAAATACACACTTTATAAATCTCAGTTCCAGCTTACGTTCAGATTGGTGAGCATAGGCTTCACAGCAAAAAATTCTTAGGTATTTTAAATTTAATTTTCTTTCGATCCACTTTTCTTCAGGGCATTTAAAATTGAGGACAGTAGAAGGACTTCAGTTTACTAGGTGTGAAGCTGTTGCCAATGCCTCTCCCCAGAAGGATTTAGGCATACTAGAAATGAACAAAAGGTACCTCACTTTTTCCATGAGGGTTCGGTTCATTCTTTCAGTTACCCCATTTTGTTGGGGTGTGTTTCTAACAGTTTTGTGTCTAAGTATACCCTGGGAATTGCAATATTCATCAAACTCTTTGTTATAGAATTCTAACTCATTATCTGTTCTAAGAGTTTTGATTTTCCTGTCAGCTTGATTCTCTACTAAGATCTTCCATGTTTTGAATTTCTCTAATGTCTGATATTTTGTTTTTAGCTGAAATATCCATACCTTCCTAGTAAAGTCATCTACAATAAAGAGGAAATACCTGTTACCATCATGAGTGGGAACTTGAGAAGGTCCCCACAAGTCTGCATGTGAGTACTCAAGGCATGCCTTCGCCAAGTGAGTTCCCTTATGGAAACTCATCCTATGTTGCTAGTCTAGCACACATGGTTCACAAAAATCGAGGGACTCGATAGACATTGAACCAAGGTATCCTTGGTTTGATAGTGCCTGCAAACCTTTCAGGCTCATGTGACGAAGTCTTAAGTGCCATAGTTCTGTCTTATCAATATTAACATAGCATGCAGAGTTTGATTTAATTGAGGAGTGAAAACAACCATTCAAAATATATAAACCATTTTTCTTAGCACCAGTTAGGATTAAATCTTTTCCTTTAAAAACATTCATAGAACCATTTTCAGCTTTGTAAGAAAATCCTAACTCATCAAGTGTACCGAGAGAAATCAGGTTTCTTTTAACACCAAGTACATATCTTACATCAGTGAGTGTTCTTACTTTGTTGTCATGCAACTTAAGAGTAATATCACCTATATCTTGAACAATACATGAATGGTTGTTACCCATATAAATTATTCCACTTTCCCTGTTATTAAAATTATGAAACTAGTCAATATTAGGGCACATATGAAAAGAACAGTCAGAGTCCATAATCCATTCATTTTTAACAGAACAATTAGATACATTAAGCACCTCAGCTAAACAGTTAGAACTACTTACTGCTACAGTTGCATTATCCCCTTGTTTCTGTTTTCTTAAATAATCATAGCAATATTTCTTTATATGTCTCGCTTTCCCACACTTTAACACTTCCATTTCGTTTTTTGTTTTCCCTTCTTGTCTTTCTTTTTTCTATTCTGCCCTAACCCATTAAATTGTTCAGCATTCCCTATATTATGTCTTTTATCAATATTTCCTTTTACAAACAAATTATTGCCCGTTTTCTTAGATGTGTTAAGTTCCAATTCGCTAGCCTTAATACCAAAAATAACAAGCTCCATACTAGGGACTATACTAGTATAACGCAAAGTATACTTTACAACATCATAGTCATCAAGTAATAAGTTTAACAGAATCATGCCTTCACTAGTATCACCTAATGCCTGATCAGTACATTTTAATAACAAAATAAGTCTAGTAAATTCATCAATGTTTTCATCCATAGACTTAGAGGTATTCATCTTAAAATTAAATAACATGCCTTTTAAATAAATCAGATTATGAGCAGACATTACAGAATACAAAGATTCTAATATATTCTAGAGATCAATGGGGTTAACATACCGTCAACCTTACGGATTACAGAATCACCGAGGTGGAGGAATGTCAAATTGAAAGCCTCTTTTCTGATTTCATCAGTTCGAGCTAGCTGCTTAGGTGACCATTTGCGATCATCTGCCTCGAGTGCTATAAGCACTTTGTGATGAGGGAGAAGAACTCTCATCTTCTTTTTCTAACTTCCGAAATCTCCCTTTCCATTGAATGTACCGATTTCAAATCGAGTTGATATCATTTTTGTGTTGCACGAAAATGTCCTGAAAAACCTTAGATTATTGATTGAGATTTGCACAACAAACACCCGCTGACAAAGGCTCCTTAGAAAGAGCCCTAGGATTTAAAACAACACCTTCACAGAGAAAAAATGAAACCCTAGATTTCGGAAGAAAGAATCAAACACGATTTTAACTTAGAAAACCCTAAGACACGAACCCGGGGCTCTGATACCACTGTTACAAATAACAAGGGATAGAAAACACTCGCTCAAGCCAAAATCACACATTGCTGAATAAACACAGGTGACTGAGAGTATAAAAACATATAAACCTAAACACAATAGATATCAAAAATAAAAATGTAATAAGAGGCAAGAGATTTATAGTGGTTCACCCTAAATAGGGGCTACGTCCGCTTGAGCTCCAGTGAGAAGAGCTTACTGCACTATATGAATAAATTCGATTACACCCATACAAACATGATCAAAACTGGACAACCTTGGTTCTCTAAAAACGCTCAAAACCACTTAATACAGGTTAAGAGCTTACCTTAAACGAACTAGAGAACACAGAAGAATGAAAAACGAGAAGGAAGGCTATACAGAGCATTTACAGAGGGAGAGAGAATAAACCCTAACAAAATGAACAACTCTCGGCCACCCCCTCTTTCTTCGTCTCCCAATTTTTTCACCAATCTCGAGGCCGCTTGATAAATAAGGCAACTGGACGATTGCGATGCAAAAGAATAAAGGCAACAACAATGGCTCGGATGTTATCATGCAACACGATCTGCAGCAAGCTAACAGACAAAATTAAAGGGCTTGGACTTGGGCCAAAAAGAGGTTGCCAAAGTGGCCATCCAGTGGGCGCCCAAAGGGCAGCCCACGGTTGCCAAGTGACCCCCCATCCTTTTAGCATCATTTGATGCTTCATAAAACAACAAGATCATAAAAATTGTATTTATGGTCATGTGAAGTGCACTAACATTGTTGCTGAAAAGATAAGCTGTTTGAGAGAGATGGACCCTAACCCCAAGATGTTGCATGAGATAATTAATGTGTTAATTCCACAACGATGGTAACGAGGACTCGATATTCTCCCTCAACACCAAATTGAGAAACAATAGATTTTCTCTTGGAAGACCACGATACACAATTTTAGCCAAGGATGTAACAATAGTAAGTGGTGCGTTGGTAGGCTGAGGACAAGCAACTCAATGTACATACATCACAAAAACAATTTATTGAAAGAAAGTTGAGATAAGATATTGATGCCTATTGATAGTTTATGACAGAAACAAAGAGCAAAATAGCAAAACAATGAGAGGGTCTTCAATTGCAAGTCATTCAATATTTTATTCAATCATAAACTTCAATTTATACAACAAAAATATAAACTGAAATAAAAAACAACTTCCTAATATTTAGCCATAATCAAAACAGAAAATATTCCCTAAAGACTTGGTTTGTTGACCTATTATTCAGTAACTTCCTAACCGAAGCACTAAGGCACGTTGCCAACAATGCCGTTGACTATTTGAGTTGAAGTACTTAAAAATTCAAGCATGTTTGTGGCAATTGGTTTTGGAAAGAAAGATGCTGCCTGTGAACACTTGACTGCAACTCCAAGAAATAGTGAATGACACCAAATCTTTGGCAGCAAACTAACAGCTCAGTTCATGAAAATTTTGTTGAATAAGAGAGTGTTACTCTTGTTATAATGACATCATCTACTTAAACCAACGATAGAATTAAATTACTATTATGTGTGTAAATATGTAGGAATTGTATTTGTTTCAATAAGAACCAAAGGATGAGGTAGTATGATGGTTTGGCAATGAAGGATCAACAAATGTGGAAATTATTCTGTACATACAATTTCTTTGAAGAAACCAGGGAAAAATGCATTGTTGACATGAAGTTTATAGTCCTAGGAGTAACAATGTCTAACAAGAGAATGACAAGGGTTGTAGACTTGGTCAATGCGTTGAAAGGTTCATTATAGCCTACACTAGGAACACGAGTAAAACCTTTTGTAAAGAGCTCTGCCGTCTAGGGATCTATTCAAATAACTCTTGTATTTTATGAAATAAATCTCTGTAACTTACAAAGTCGGTTTTGGAAGGGAAAGGAATGAGACATGTAGTTTTGTAGGAGTTAAATGTAGTGTGCAAAGTAGTGTAGTGCCTACTCAATCATGTACATCACTCCCAAAAAAAGTTTCTCGAAAATGAACATTTGCCTTTGGAAGACCAATTTTAGTGCTTTATGTAGTGGGGTACCATGATTGAACATCGCAATGTCCCAATATAAGAAAGGACTTGCCTACCCAACAGAGAGAACACAAAAGTGGCGTCTGATCTTTTCTCAACGAATATGATGATTTCAGTACCCCATGACCTTATTCATTAAGATCGTGGATCGGATTTGACTTCTTTAGGTAGCCACCTACCTACAAGCACCTTAGGTTATCATGCTCATCCATTTGCATTGCATCTAATTGATCTCGGATGCTCTGTAGAATTCTACTACTATTCCTTTAATTTCCTCAGCCATGTTGTTTGTTGTTTTCTATGAAGCATCAAATAAGGTCAAAAAGATAGGGGGTCACTTGGCAACCGTGGGCTGCTCTTTGGGCGCCCACTGGATGGCCACCTTGGCAGCCTTCTTTTGGCCCAGGCCCAAGCACTTTAATTTTGTCTGTTAGCCTGCTGCAAATCGTATTGCACGATGACATCCCAGTCGTTGGTATTGCCTTTATGCTTTTCCAATCGTAGCTGTCCAGTTGCCTTATTTATCTTGCGGACTCGAGATTGATGCAGGTATCGGGAGACGAAGAAAAGAGGGGGTGGTCGAGAGTTTTTCTGTTGGTTAGGGTTTTATTCTTTCCCTCTTTGTAAATCCTTTGTACAGTCTTCGTCCTCATTTTCATTCATATGTGTTCTCTGGTTTGTTTAAGGTAAGCTCTTAACTTGTATTAAGTGGTTTTGAGCATTTTTAGAGAACCAGGGTTGTCCAGTTTTGATTTTGTTTGTATGGGTGTAATCGAATTTATTCATATAGTGCAGTGAGCTATTTTCATCAAAGCTAAAGTGGATGTAACTCCTATTTGGGGTGAACCACTATAAATCTCGTCTCTTGTTACGTTTTTATTTTTGATATCTGCTGTGTTTTATTTTTTATACTCTCGACCATTTGAGTTTTATTCAGCAGTGTGTGATTTTGGCTTGAGCGAGTGTTTGCTATCTCTGTTTTATTTCTAACAGTGGTATCAGAGCTTAGTATCCGTATCCTAGGGTTTTTCTAAGTCAAAATCGTGTCTGGTCCTTTTTCCGAAATCTAGGGTTTCCTTTTCTTTTTTTGTGAAGGTGTTGTTTTAAATCCTAGGGTTTTTCTGAGGAGCCTTTGTCAACGGGTGTTTGCCGTGCAAGTCTCAGTCAGTAATCTAGGTTTTTAGGGTATTTTTGTGCAATACAAAAATAACATCAACCCGATTTGAAATCGGTACATTCGTTGGAAAGGTAGATTTCGGAAGTTGAAAAAAGAAGATAGAGTTTTTCTCTCTCATCACAAAGTGCTTATAACACTCGAGCCAGATGACCGCAAATGGTCACCTGAGCAGCTAGCTCAAACTGATGAAATCAGAGATGAGGCCTTCAATTTGATATTCCTCCACCTCGGTGATTCTGTAATCTGTAAGGTTGACGGTATGATTAACCCCATTGATCTCTGGAATAGATTAGAATTATTGTATTCTGTAATGTTTGCTCCTAATCTGGTTTATTTAAAAGGCGTGTTGTTTAATTTTAAGATGAATATGTCTAAGTCTATGGATGAAAATATTGATGAATTTACTAGACTTACTTTGTTATTAAGAGGTACTGATCAGGCATTAGGTGATACTAGTGAAGTTATGATTCTGTTAAACTCATTACCTGATGACTATGATGTTGTAAAGCATGCTTTACATTATACTAGTATAGTCCCTAGTATGGAACTTGTTATTTCTAGTATTAAGGCTAAGGAACTGGAACTTAGCACATCTAAGAAAACGGACAATAATTTGTTTGTAAAAGGAAATGCTGATAAAAGACATAATATAGGGAATGCTGAACAGTTTAATGGTCAGGGTAGAAGGGAAAACAAAAAACGAAATGGAAGTGTTACCATTGTGGGAAAGAGGGTCATATAAAGAAATATTGCTATGATTATTTAAAAAAACAGAAACAAGGGGTAATGCAACTGTAGCAACTAGTAGTTCTAACTGTTTAGCTGAGGTGCTTAATGTATCCAATTATTCTGTTAAAAATGAATGGATTATGAACTCTGGCTGTTCTTTCCATATATGCCCTAATATTGACTGGTTTCATAACTTTAATAACAAAGAAAGTGGAATAGTTTATATGGGTAACAACCATTCATGTAGTGTTCAAGTTATAGGTGATATTACTCTTAAGTTGCATGATAACAAAGTAAGAACACTCACTAATGTAAGATATGTATCTGGTCTTAAAAGAAACCTGATTTTTCTCGGTACACTTGATGAGTTAGGATTTTCTTACAAAGCTGAAACTGGTTCTATGAATGTTTTTAAAGGAGAAGATTTAATCCTAACTGTTCTAAGAAAAATGATTTATATGTTTTGAATGGTTGTTTTCACTTCTCTATTAAATCAAACTCTGCATGCTATGTTAATACTGATAAGACAGAACTATGGCACTTAAGACTTGGTCACGAGTCTAAAAGGTTTGCAAGCACTATCAAACTAAAGATACCTTGGTTCAGTGTCTACTGAGTCCCTCGATTTTTGTGAACCATGTGTGCTAGGCAAGCAACACAGGATGAGTTTCCATAAGGGAACTCACCTGGCGAAGGCATGCCTTGAGTACTTACATGCAGACTTGTGGGGACCTTCCCAGGTTCCCACTCATGGTGGTAATAGATATTTCCTCTCTATTATAGATGACTTTACTAGGAAGGTGTGGGTATTTCTGCTAAAAACAAAAGATCAAACGTTAGAGAAATTCAAAACATGGAAGATCTTAGTACAAAATCAAGCTGATAGGAAAATCAAAACTCTTAGAATAGATAATGGGTTAGAATTCTGTAACAAATAGTTTAATGAATATTGCAATTCTCAGGGTATATTTAGGCATAAAATTGTTAGAAACACACTCCAACAAAATGGGGTAACTGAAAGAATGAACCAAACCCTCATGGAAAAGGTGAGATGCCTTTTGTTGACTTTTGGTATGCCTAAATCTTTTGGGGAGAGGCATTGGCAACAGCTTCACACCTAATAAATCGAAGTCCTTCTACTGTCCTTAATTTTAAATGCTCTAAAAAAAAATGGACCGGAAGAAAATAAAATTTAAAATACCTAAGAATTTTTGGCTATGAAGTATATGCTCACCAATCTGAAGGTAAGCTGGAATCGAGATCCATAAAATGTGTATTTGTTGGGTATCAGGAAGGGACTAAAGGATATAGGCTATGGGAAGGACAGTCTAAGGGTGTTAAAATTATTATTAGCTGTGATGTTATATTCAATGAAGCTATTTTCCCTTGCAAATGATCTAAAACAAAAGAAACAAACCAACATAGTAACACATATAATTTTATCAGCTTAAGAGGAACTTAAATTGAGATGGAGCACCCAACTATAAATGATAACCCATCTGGTGCTCCAGCTATACCAGAACCTCAACCAGAAGGTGATCCCTCACCCATATCAAATTTAGACCAGACCTCTGATCATGAGACTGATCACGAGGAACAAAATAGTGAAACTGAGATTGAAATGGAACAGCATGACTCTCCTCAACATGATCTTGGTGATTACCATTTGCCTGAGACAGAAGCAGGAGGATTGTAAGACCTCCTGCTAGGTATGCTTGTTCAAACTTAGTGTATTGTACCTTGGTAGCAGGTGTTAAAATGAGGAGCAGTGAGCCTTCCTCTTATGAGGAGCCTATAGCTCTAAGGACAGTAAAAAATGGCAATAAGCCATGGACGAAGAAATGGCCTCCCTGATGGCCAACATAACTTGGATTCTTGTCCCTCGTCCAGCAAATCAAAAATTAATCCAGTGTAAGTGGCTATTCAAACTAATGAAGGTATGTCTTCTAATGACCCTATTAGATAAAAATGCAAGACTAGTAGCTAAGGGGTTCACTTACAGGGAGGAATAGACTATACTGAATTTTTTTCTCCTGTGGTTCAATTTAAGACAATCCGCATGATGCTTGCAGTTGTAGTTCAATTTGATTTAGAACTTGAATAGTTAGATGTTAAAATTACATTTTTGCATGGTGACCTTGATGAACACATTTTACATGGTTCAACCTACTGGTTATGTTGTTTCAGATAAATCTGATTATGTCTGTTTGTTGAAAAAATCTTTGTATGACTTAAAACACAGGCTCCAAAACAATGGTATAAAAAATTTAATAATTTTGTCCTAGGGGTTGCTTTTGTTAGAAATCAATATGACAATTTCTTTTACTTTATGCTCTCTGATATTCCTATTTATTTACTGTTTTATGTAGATGATATCCTGTTAATTAGCAAGTCTAAGTCAAAGATTAATGAGTTAAAATCAATGCTAAACACAACCTTTGATATGAAAGACTTAGATCCTACTAAGAAAATATTAGTAATGAAAATTGAGAGTAATAGAAGTAACTATAGCCTCAAAATACATCAGCATGATTATTTGGTATAGGTTATTCATAAATTTGGAATGCAAAATTACAAAACTATTACAGTTCCCTTAGCTGGACATTTTATTTTATCTAAATCTCAGTGTCCCACATCCAATTCTGAAATTGTAGAAATGGAAAATGTCCCGTATGCAAATGTAATTGGAACAATTATGTTTCAATGATAAGTACCAGGCCCGACCTTGCATATTCAATTTCTTTACTCAATCGATTCATGTTAAACCTTGGGAAACCTCATTGGGGTGCTTTAAAACATTTGCTTAGGTACATAAATGGTTCTATAGGTATTGGTTTAAATTTTAAGAAAATGTTTGATACACTTGATTTTGTTGGGTATGTTGACTCTGATTTTTCAAGGGACAGAGATTCCAGAAAATCCACCACTTGCTTTCTACTTTACCTTGGGTGGAAATTGTATCAGTTGGAAGTCTCAACTGTAGCCACTTGTTGCCCTGTCCTCTACTGAGGCAGAGTACGTGGCTGTAATTGAGAAGTACGTGGTATTCTCAAGGAAATTCACTTGCTTCAAAGCAAAGTGGTTTTTCTCGGATAGCCAAAGTGCCATCCATTTGTCCAAAAATCTGGTGTATCATGATTGAACCAAACATGTGAATGTGAAATATCATTATGTAAGGGAAATGATAGCTAATGGAATTGTGGGTATCCAAAAAGTTTCTGCAATTAACAATCCTGCTGACATGGGCACCAAGGTATTGGCTGCAACTAAGTTCAAGCGTTGCTTGAACTTGTTGCATATTTATGATGGCTAATTCCTCAGCCATCTTGAGCAGTGAGGTGAGAATTGTAGCATGCCACTCATATGTTAGATTCGATTTTCTAGTCATTTGATGCTTCAAGGTGGAGTTTGTTGTTTTCTATGAAGTATCAAATAAGGCCAAAAGGATAGGGGGTCACTTAGCAACTGTGGGCTGCCCTTTGGGCGCCCACTGGATGGCCACCTTGGCAGCCTTCTTTTGGCCTAGGCCCTAGCACTTTAATTTTGTCTGTTAGCCTGCTGCAGATCATATTGCACGATGACATCCTAGCTGTTGCTATTGCCTTTATGCTTTTCCAATCGCAGCCGTCCAATTGTCTTATTTATCTCGCGGCCTCGAGATTGATGTAGGTATCGGGAGACGAAGAAAAGATGGGGTGGCCGAGAGTTGTTCGGTTGGTTAGGGTTTTATTCTCTCTCTCTCTGTAAATTTGTTGTACAGTCTTCGTCCTCGTTTTCATTCATATGTGTTCTCTGGTTTGTTTAAGGTAAGCTCTTAACCTGTATTAAGTGGTTTTGAGCATTTTTAGAGAACCAGGATTGTCTAGTTTTGATCTTGTTTGTATGGGTGTAATCGGATTTATTCATACAGTGCAATGAGCTCTTCTCATCGGAACTTAAGTGGATGTAGTCCCTATTTGGGGTGAACCACTATGAATCTCTTGCCTCTTGTTACGTTTGTGTTTTTGATATCTGCTGTATTTTATGTTTTATACTCTCGGCCATTTGAGTTTTATTCAGCAGTGTATGATTTAGCTTGAACGAGTGTTTGCTATCTCTGTTTTATTTGTAACAGTTTCGTAGTAGTCTCTTAATTGCGAGATAAAACCTTGCTCCTTGTCTCTATAAAGTACGTAGGGGATCAAAGATAGCATTCTTGATGGGGAATTAATGATAAATTAGGAAAATAAGATTAAAATAGAGTTTGATGTAGACTATATTTAGTTGTTAAGACCTAAGATGCTTGGATCCTCTATTTCAGAGGAAGTACCCATGCCAAATGGATTGGATGTGGGTAAAGGTATGGGATCCTTGTCGGATCTGTTGACTCTGAATTTAATACATATTGTGAGTAAAACTAAAGTGAGCTTCTCCTTTAAAATGATTTATAATTTGTATCTCACATTTATAAACTTGAAATGAAATCTAAATGAATTATTACTATTTAAATTTAATTTGTTTAAATATACAACTGAATATTTAATATATCTCCTTAAAAAAGTGCATCTAAATTTGTCATTATATAAATTTCTATAAATATTTTAAGTTTATAAGATATATCCACATACCCATGTGTATATTTTGATCCTTTTTAGCGTATACCGATCTCCTAGATTTTAGACAAGAAAAAAAGGATTTGACTATAAGATATGTACCCCTATCCGACATGGGTACCTGAGTCCAAGCTACATAGGTTTAGACTAGAGTCTCTGCTTTTGAGATAAATATGAAATTCTAATTAAACCAGGTTGACAAGGAAATTATCCTTCAATCTTGAGGATTAAAGGGTTTGTGTTTGGGAAGTTAGTTGAATTGTGGGATTTTGGATTGATTATTGTGCCTTCGTTATGTTTGAGTTGAAGATATCGAAATTTTTTATTGGAAGATATAGGGGTTGGCATCCATGAATCACAATGTATTTAAGTACTATCTCCAAGAGAAATCTACACATTTCATTTCAATTGAGAAAGGAAGTTTGGAAGTTTGCAACTCTTTTCTTGTTGACAATAGTACAAATAGATTATAAATTATAAGCAACTAATTTTTTTTTAAATTTTTTTCATATTCTTGAAAACTTGTAAAGTTTTTTGAAAAGAGATGTACTATACATTTCAATCGTAAATTAGAGGAGGCTGAGTAAGATTTTCTAGTTGCTAGTACTTCTATCTGAACCTCAAGATATGCAGTTGTCCTCTTATATACTTCTACTATTGCCCTTTAACTTTGATATTTATTGCAAAATCATTATCTGGAATTCAAAAGCACAAGAATCATCTTGTATGAGTTACTGATATCATTTGTCATATGTGTTGCTCCTCAATCCACACAGAAATTGGACATGGTTTCTTCTTGGAAAGTTAAGGCTACAAGTGGTTCAAGCATCTTTATTGTTGCTTAGCAGTATCAGTTGTCATGTGTACTGTTGTTCCGGAATCTGCATAGAATTTTGCATGGTTTCTTCTTGGAAAGTTAAGGCTACAAGTGGTTCTAGCATCTCTTTTCTTGATCAGCATAACCATACTTGCAATAACATTCTATGATAGTGTAGTCAGTCCTACTCTGGCGGTTCCGTTTCATTAGTCCTTTTATGGATTAGGCATTAAACCTTTGGAGATTCTCGTTTTGTTTCCTTATTCACCACCATTTGTATTAGTTTGGTATTTGCTGAAGTTGTTTTTCTTTTTGTTCCTAAAAGGTTTTTAGACAAGGTTGAATTGTTTGGTCAATCATTTGTTGCAAGCCTCGTCCTCTTGAGTTGGAGCCACCTCCTTCTCTATTTTCTTTCCTTGAGAGCTCTCTCTAAAAAAAGATTGAGCATGGTTAACAAATCTTTTCCTCTTTGTATTGCGAAGCTAACATTTTGGCTCATGATTCTATAGAGAATGAAGAAATTAGTTTAGAGAAGGAAACTTTTTATTTGTAAACACTGCCCCACGAAAGTTTTTGGTCAAAGCTAACGCTTTCTCAGTTTTATGAAATAGACATGTTAATAGTGTATAGGTTTTTGCATTTATAGATTTTTATTATCAGATGTATTCCCCAATGGAGAGAGAACCCTTCTTTAAGCTGTGAAAGGATTCTTCAAGAGTGCTTTGTTCTTAGTAAACGTTGGAAGAAATTGCTTCTTCATACAATTTCATTATTTTTTGTTGTTTCACATCCCATTATCATGTTGGGTGTAGGACCTATGAAACTTGCTAGCCCATTGTTATTGTATTATGTAAATTTAGAGTTAGTTTTCTTGACTTTTCGATTTTCAAAGAAGAATGTTAAATTGTATGGATACAGGGCATGAGTATTGGTAAAGGCTTGTAACTTTGTATTGTGAGCTTGAACTAGTCACAACAATATAGCCCAGGGAAGAATGTTATGATTCACAATGAATTAAAAAAATGAGAAATAAAAAATTGAAGTGAGGAAGTGATTGATTAAAACAAATAGTTACAAATTGAGAAAATGAATTGAGAGAGTGGCTAACTAAAAAAAAAAAAAAAAATCTATTCACTTTTCCACTATCAATCAAAGTATTAAATCCTGAGTATTTGTTTATAAAAATTAAAAAGAAAAATGATTTGAATTTATTCTAGTAGATGAAAAGGCCTTTTGGTATGGTAGATGATATTGCCATGGACTATGGGGATATGCCAAAGATTGTATGTTCTTGGTGCTTATGAAGCCATCAATTATGGCTCTCTACTCTTTTGATATCCACACGAGTTATATGATCGCATTCTGTTGGTTTTCTCGTTTCACTCTTTGCTATGTTCTTCATTTATTGTAAGATAATTAAAGTATATGATTGTTCTTGTGTAATTCATTCTTAAATTATAAGTGAGCTAGATAGTCCATCTCTCTTATTTAGCTGGTTCGATAATACGTTCAGTCATTGTGAACTTTATTTTTGAGGCTTCAGTTCAAATGCAAAGCTATCTTAAGTTGTGTGTTTAGACACGTTAATATGTGACATATCTGTATGTGTGTTGCATCTGCTCATATTCTTTAATTTATATTCTTTATATCTAGTTCTGTTTGATTGAATAACAATGGAGAAAGTAATCAATCTTGCAGGTGAATAATAAATTGAAGGTGCTGAATCTCTATAACTGTTGTAAAATAACTTCAATTCCTGATTTATCTGGTTACAAGTCCCTAGAAAAGCTGATACTCGAGCTTTGCGTAAGTCTGAAAAGTATTCACAAATCAATGGGGGACTTGGAGAATTTACGCCATCTGAACTTGAAGGATTGTTCGAGCCTTGTTCAGTTTCCCAATGATGTTTCTGGGCTAAAGCGTCTTAAGGTACTCATTCTCTCTGGTTGTTCACAGATTAAAAATTTACCTCAGAATATTGGCAGCATGAATTCTTTACAAGAACTTCTTGTTGATAACACTGCCATAGAAGAATTACCTGAAACTATATTCCGGCTAGCTAGCCTTGAAAGGCTTTCCCTGAACTCTTGCAAATTCTTAAGACGACTACCCATGTGCATGCGACAGCTTAGATCCTTGAGGGAACTTTCTCTTCATAGTTCTGCATTGGAGGAATTACCTGATTCTATAGGTGAGTTGGGAAATCTTGAGATTCTAAATTTGATGCGGTGTAAATCGCTGACTGTGATTCCAGATTCAATTGGCAATCTTAAATCATTGGCCAGTCTCTGGCTTAATGGTAGTTCAGTGGAAGTTATACCAGCATCAGTTGGTTCACTATACTATCTAAAAGACTTATCAGTTGGAGATTGTCAGAGTTTACACACATTGCCTATCTCTATTGAAGGGTTATCTTCATTGATTAGGATTCAGTTAGACAGGACTGCAATCACTGGTTTACCTGATCAATTTGGTTCCTTGAAATCCCTTAGGAAACTTGAAATTAGAGATTGCAAGAATCTTGATTCACTACCAGATTCAATTGGAAACATGTCGGCCCTTCATACATTAATCTTGAACAAAGCTGTCATAATAGGGTTACCAGAATCTATAGGGAAGTTGGAAAATCTCACCCTGCTGAGACTGAACCAGTGCACGAAACTAAGCAAATTACCGGCCTCATTTGGAAACTTGAAGAACCTGCACCATCTATTTATGGAGGAGACTTCCGTTACCGAATTACCTGAAACATTTGGGATGCTTTGTAACTTAAGGACATTGAAAATGGCAAAGAAGCCCTGCCCCCCGGTGCCTCAGATTTCTGAAACATTGGAGCCAGCTACTAGTGCAAAGAGGAAGGTGCTTCCGTCTTCTTTCTCAAATCTTTCCTTGCTAGTAGAATTCAATGCTTGTGCTTGGAAGATATCCGGGAAGATACCTGATGATTTTGAGAAGTTATCATCTTTAGAGGATTTGAATTTGAGTCACAATGATTTTTACAGTCTCCCATCTAGTATGAAAGGACTCCAGCTTCTCAAAAAGCTTGTACTGTCGCACTGCAAATTGCTTAAAGTTCTTCCTCCACTTCCCTCGAGTTTACACGAACTGAATGCTGCGAACTGCACGTCACTAGAAAGCTTGTCTGATCTCTCAAATTTGCAGAATTTGATAGAGCTAGAATTCACAAATTGTGAGAAACTAGTGGATGTCCCAGGCATCGAACAATTGAAGTCCTTGAGAAGGTTGTACATGGCAGGTTGCAGTTCTCATGCCTCAGCGGTGATACAGAAACTTGACAAGGTAACCCCCCCCTCTCTCTCTGTCACGTATGCATATGCATCTACACTGGCATTTCATCAAATATTATGAAATGAAGCAGCACGGAGTTTTACTAGTTACTTTTTTGGATGCAGATTGCTTTGAGAAATTTATCTAACTTAGGTATACCTGGAAGTGAAATCCAGATTGGTTTACTCGAGATGAAGTTTGCTTTTCCAAAAAGAAAAATAATGCAATTAAGGCTGTGATTATAGCTGCTGTTGTCTCCATGAACTCTCAAATCCATCATGATTCAAGATACGCGTTGCCTTTTATTGTCGATGTTGAAGCAAAGATCCTCAGGTGACTAAAGCAGTTTTTAATCATGTATTGAACTTAAGAGGAATCCCATCTTCGCAAGAGGATCAACTTTATTTGTGTAGATATCCGGATTATATCGTCCATTAGTTACAATACTAGAAGAAGGTGATAAAATACAGGTGGTAAGGCGCAACCCTCCATTTGATCCTGAGTTATCCTTAAGAAGCGCGGGATACATTTAGTTTACGAGAATGATGATGATTATGATGGCAACGAAGAATTTTTGAACGAAAGCTACATTCTGTAACACAGAGATTGAGGAGGTTTATTCGCTCTCCTGAGGAACACAATAATGTCTCAAACTCTTCCTGAGGAACACAATAATATTATCTCAAACTCTACTCAGGAAGGTATGTTGAAGAAATTATCTCAAACTCTACTCAGGAAGATGTGTTGAAGAAATTAAATAAGATGGGTTTGGGTTGGGTCTTGAAGGTTTCAAGAGACTTCATTTATTATCTTGTTATTTTGTTTATTTATTTTATTTTGTATTATCTTATATTTATTTTTTAGATTATTTTTGTATTATCTTTTAGTGTTGTAATATAGTAGAATAACATAATCCTAGATAATAGGGTTGTAATTTAATCTTAAATTTAGGAAAATTTTTAAAAAGCTTTTTATATAAATATTTTTTATTTGTATTAATAAAGTGTGGAAATATCGTTTCCCTTTCTCCTTTTTTACATAGTATCAAAGTTTCGTTAATAAGTTTGTACAGTAAACCCTAGTATTTTCATTGCACTATCACGTCAATTTGTTCAAGTGTTTCATTGCACCATCACTATTAAAGTCGAAATGT